>NC_081413.1:339078301-339364291 GCF_030272615.1 Cryptomeria japonica | reverse complement strand
TATTACCAGTTGTTCCTTTGTTACCGGTTGCCTGAGACCTATTCTGGTGATCTACCAGAACCCATTCCAAAGCTTGCAGAGCCTTGAGAATTGATTTTGATGTTCCTTGGCGTGTGGCCGACCTTCTACATTTCTTCCTTTGTATTTTTCGGAGGAATCTCTTGGCGGAGGCTGAACTTGTTCATTTTGCACGTTAGGTCTTGTTCTTTGGGGTTTGATCCTCTTTTGCGCCGACTAGATACTTTGGATCGATATATATATTTTTAATCATGCTTTAGAATGTAATCAATTAGAATCAATCAGAGTATCGGATAAATAGACTGTGCCTAGAAGATAGATCTTTCGATTCAAGGTCCCTTTTGTGACCTATTCTACCAAGATTGTGTGCCGGTATGTTGTAACCTGGTTGTTACCAGTTGGATGTAATCAAATTTCATGCATTAAAACTACCTATTTTGCATTGCCTCCATCATATCTGTGTGTTTCCATTTTGTTTACTCTTGTTGACCGGTTTGGACTGATCTCTTTGAGGTCCCTCCTCACTAGTGATTGCTTCAAGTGGTATCAGAGCAAAGTTTTGTTCCGAAGGTTGTGTGTCCTGAATTTTGTTGTAGGGTGGCGGATTGCGGATCCGACCTGCAATTGCAGAGGACTAGCGTGAATCAATGGCACAAAGAGGAACTAGGTATGGTGGAGCATGTGGGAATGCAATCTCTGCTGTGATGGAGATGTTGTGAGGAATAGCAGCTTGATTAGAAGCCATGGATACATCCCAGAGAAGAGGCCGACATATTGAAGATGTAAGCGAAGATGAAGGAGAAGAATCCCCGACAGAACAAGTAAACTTACCGATAGTTGATCCAGATGAAGAAAGATTTTTGAGGGTTTTGAGTAGGGTGAACACTAAACCTCATTTTACCCCACCAAAATATGATGGGAAGTTAGATTCAGATGAATTGATGGATTGGATCTCGGAGATGGAGAAGTATTATGATTTTGAAAACACTGCAGAAGAGAGGAAGGTGAAATATGCCTGTACCTAGTTGAAAGGTCATGCATCTCTTTGGTGGGAGCATTTGAAAGTTGATAGACAAAGAAGAGGTAAAGAAAAGATTAAGCATGGTATCAGATGATTGCTAAGTTGAAATCAAATTTTTTTATGGTGAATTATCAAGTTGATTTGTTTCGAAAGTTGCAGAATCTGAGACAAAAGGAATCTAATGTGAAGGAGTACACCAAAGCATTTTACAAGTAGAACATCAGATATGGTCATGTTCATGATGAAGTTGAACAAATTGCAAGATATTTTAATGTATTGCGGATGTCTATTCAAGATGAACTCAGTATGATCAAATTGGAGAGTGTTGAAGAGGCTTACCAGTATGCACTAAAGGTTGAAGAAAAATTGAACAAAAGACATTAATAGAGACAGAGAGGTAGAGGTGGAAATTTTACCGGAGGAAGATTTCAAGGAGGAAGAGGATATACTGGAGGAAGAGGAACCAATATAGATCAAAGAAAGGACAAGGAAGTGAACAAAGAAGGCAATTCATACTTGAAGGATGATATAAATTTCTATCGGAGGAGAGAACCAGATGGTTACCGGAATGAGAACTTTGTAAGACAAGACAAGAGGACATTTAGAGGAACTTGCTTTAAGTGTGGAGGAGAAGGACACCATGCATTCAAATGTAAGAATACAAAGGCCACCAGAAGAGAAGAAATGGTGGAAGAAAACCCCACCAGATCAGACAATAAACCAAAAGATGGAGAACTGCTGATGATGAGGAGAGCTTTGTGTCATACCGGAGGAGATGAATAACCCTTGTAGAGGAAGAATCTATTCAAAACTAGATGTAAGGTATCTGGTAAGTGTTGTAAAGTTGTTATTGATAGTGGTAGTTCAGATAATCTTGTTTCAGAAGAGATGGTGAATAAGTTGAAATTGGAGAGATTGAAACGCCCTAAGCCTTATCAGATAGCATGGATTCATGATGAACATAAGTTGTTAGTAAGTGAACAGTGTTTTGTGAAATTGAAAATTGGGAATTACCATGATGAAGTTTTGTGTGATATTATGCCTATGGATATTTGTCATATTTTGTTGGGAAGACCTTGGCAGTTTGATAGACAACCAATACATGATGGAAGGAAGAATACTTACACTATTGTGGCCAATGAGATAAAGAAAACCTTGTTACCTTTGGAGGAACCTTTAAAGAATGAAGTCTGTACAAATGCCAGAATTTGTTTAGTAGATGGAAGGAAATTCATGGATGGACTGAGACATGAGAATGTGTGTTTTTCCTTAATTCCTAAGAATACCGAGAGACCGAAATCGGAAGAAGAGCACCCAGAAGAGATAAGAGACTTGCTAGCACAATATGAGGACATCATTTTAGATAATGTACCTGATTTCTACCTATTAGAAGTATAAGTCATTGCATGGACTTGGTTCCCAGAGCTAGTTTGCCTAACAAAGTTGCACACCAGTTGACACCGACAGAGAATGAAGAACTGAATAGACAAGTGCAGGAGATGTTGAAGAAAGGTTTGATCAGGGAGAGTTTGGGCCCTTGTGTAGTACCAACAGTATTAGCACCTAAGAAGAATGGAGAATGGAGGATGTGTACTGATTCAAGAGCAATAAACAAGGTCACAGTGAAATACCAGTTTCCTTTGCCTAGGATGGATGACATAATGGATTGTTTGAGTGGAGAAAAATACTTTTCAAAGATAGATTTGAAGAGTAGATATCATCGGATCAGGATCAGAGAAGGTGATGAGTAGAAGACAACATTTAAGAAAAATGAAGGACTATATGAATGGTTGGTGATGCCTTTTGGATTGACTAATGAACCGAGTACTTTCATGAGACTGATGAATGAGGTATTGAAGAAATTCTTGGGTAAGTTTGTTATTATTTATTTGGATGACATTTTGATTTTCAGTTTAACAAAAGAGGAGCATTTGTTGTAGTTAAGACAAGTTTTGCAGAGGTTGAGAGAAGAAAAGTTGCTGATCAATATCAAGAAGTGTACTTTCATGAAGGATGAGTTAGTCTATTTAGGATTTGTGATATATGAGGATGGTTGGAAGATGGACCTTGAGAAAGTGAAATCCATTGTTGAGTGGCTTACACCAGAACACATTGGAGAGGTAAGATCATTTCATGGATTGGCTAGTTTTTACCGGAAGTTCATCAAAAATTTCAGTTCAGTTTATAACCATGTAACTGAGACCATGAGAGGAGTTTAAAAGGAATTCAAGTTGACCATTGGAGCAACCAAAAGTTTTAAATTATTGAAGTAGAAAGTGATTGAGCAGTCTTTGTTAGCTTTACTGGATTTCAATAAGGTATTTCAAGTGGATTGTGATGCAAGTGGAACAACAATAGGAGCATTTTTGAGTCAAGAAGGGAGAGAAGTAGCCTATTTCAGTGAGAAATTGAATGATGCATGAAAGAGATATTCAGTGTATGATCAGAAATTTTATACCATAATTCAAACCTTGAAGAAATGGAGACATTACTTGTTGCCTAAGGAGTTTGCGTTGTATACAGATCATCAAGCTTTGCAATATTTGAACAGTCAGAGTAAGTTGAATCAGAGACGTATGAGATGGGTAGTATTCTTACAAAGTTACACCTTTGTGTTGAAGCATAGAAGTTGGAAATTTAAAAAAGTTGCTGATGCATTGAGTAGGAGAAGGAATTTTCTCATAGAGATGAGAGTGACAATATTAGGTTTTGAAGATTTGAAGACCTTGTATGATGAAGACCCAGATTTTGAAGAACCTTGGAAAGCATGTAGAGAACCAGTTATGGTTAATAGGAGCAAATGGTTGGATTATTTCATTCAGGATGGGATGTTATTCAGGGGAGTTAAGTTGTGCATACCTAAGAGTTCCATGAGAGAGAACCTAATAAAAGAGAATCATAGTGGAGGTTTAGCTGGACATTTTGGCATTGACAAAACCGTTGCATTGGTGAGTGAGTAGTACTTTTGGCCCCATATTCATAAAGATATTAAGAGATATGTGTCGAGTTGTAGAGTTTGTCAAGTTGCAAAAGGAAGTAGTCAGAATGTGGGATTGTATAAACCTTTGACAGTACCGGTAATACCTTGGGAGGATATAAGCATGGATTTTGTACTTGGATTGCATGTGGTAGTGGATAGATTTTCAAAGATGGCTCATTTCATAACTTGTAAGAAGACATAAAATGTATTACATGTAGCAAACCTATTTTTTAGGGAAGTGGTGAGATTACATGGATTACCTAAGATCATAGTTTCAGATAGAGACACTAAGTTTGTTGACTATTTTTGGAGAACACTTTGGAAGAAGATGAAGACATATTTCAAGTTCAGTTCTACTTTTCATCCACAAACTAATGGACAAACATAAGTTGTTAACCGGAGTTTGGGAAACTTGTTGAGATGTTTAGTGGAAGATAAAACTGGAAGTTGGGATTCGATCCTTCTACAAGCAGAGTTTGCCTACAATAATCCAGTGAATAGAAGTATCGAAAAAACACCTTTTGAGATTGTTACTGGAGTGCATCCTAGATGAATATCAGAATTGAGAGACATTAATAGTAAAGACTAGAAGAGTTCAGAAGCATAAGATTTTGCATATCACATGGCAACATTGCACATTCAGGTTAAACAACACTTGGAAGACATGAACAACAAATATAAGGAGAAGGCAGATGAGAAGAGGAGACATAAAGAATTTGAAGTTGGTGATGAAGTGATGATATATTTGAGAAGAGAAAGATTCCTAGTTGGAACTTATAATAAGTCGCAGATGAATAAGTTTGGACCCTGTAAGATTTTGAGGAAGTTTAGTTCTGGAAATGCATATGAAGTGGAGCTACCAAATAGTCTAAGTATTTCACCTATATTCAACATTGCAGATTTTCATGAGTATGATTAACCAAAATTTAGTGAGGACAGTATTGCAGACCTTGAGAATCAATTGCCCTAGAAGGAATCAGATCAGATTGAAGAGATTTAGGACAACAAGATTGGGCCTAGTACCCGAAATAGTCAGTACAAAGAATATCTTGTAAAGTGGAAGAGCAGACCGGTTGAAGATTCATCTTGGATTTCTCAAGAAGAGGTAGACCGCCTTGGTTTCCCTTTGACCCTAGAAAAGTGAGAGGCTCACTTTTTCATTAACCGTAGATGTCTGATGCAGGAGCATCCCCGGTTCACAACAAAAAATTTTCCTTTCTGTTTTGTTTGCAATTTTAGTTTTCTTTTTTGTGTGTCCTGATTTTTGGCTCACTAGATCTTGTGGAATTAGATTCTACTTGAAGACTTGATCGTATTTCTTTCTTTTAGACCACATCGCATTTGGATCACTTTCCGCAAGATATCGCTACCGGTTTTCATGATAGTTTCTTGTTACCGGTTGCCTAAGACCTATTCTGGTGATCTACTAGAACCCATTTCGAAGCTTACAGAGCCTTGATCATTGATTTAGATGTTCCTTGGCATGTGGATAACCTTCTACGTTTCATCCTTTGGATTTTCTAGAGGAATCTCTTGGCGAAGGCCGACCTTGTTCATTTTGCACGTTAGGTCTTGTTCTTCGGGTTTTGATCCTCTTTTGGGTCGACTAGATCCTTTGGATTGATATATATATATATGTAATCATGCTTTATAATGTAATCAATTAGAATCAATCAGAGTATCAGATAGATAGACTGTGCCTAGAAGATAGATCTTTCGATTCAAGGTCCCGGTTGTGACCTATTCTACCACACCTGTGTGCCAATATGTTGTAACCCGGTTGTTACCGGGTGGATGTAATCAAATTTCATGCAATAAAACTATCTGTTTTGCATTGTCTCCATCATATCTGTGTGTTTTTGTTGTGTTTACTCTTGCCGACTGATCTGGACCGATCTCCTTGAGGTCCCTCCTCACAGGTGACTGCTTCATATGTCTTCATAACTTGTACGGGTTTTGGGAAACTCAAAATGATAGTTTTAGTTCTACATAACCCGTATGGGTTATGTAGAACTATGAATGTTACTTTTTTGTTTTTCAAAACCCATGTGGGTTTTGGCTTGGTAAGAGGGTTGGAAAATGAACCATAGGCTTTCAAGCCCATTTTCCCTCCATTTTTGTCCCTTTACACGTTTTTTCATCTTCCAACATGATTTCTTGACTTCGTCATCATCAGGTTTATAAATGATCAAGTGGATATCTCTAAAATTACCACCATAATGTCACACGTCTTCTCAAATTTCTGACCATATAATTTTTTCTATTTTTGGACAACATTAGCATAGTAAACTTTAATTTTATTTACCAGTGCCTTGACAGTCCTCATAGACATATGTCTACCATTTTTTTATTAAATTTTGATATACTTGACCAAATTCAAAATAAATTACATATTATTGTTCTACACTAGATTCGATACAATTTGAAAAAAAGAAGTTTGCATTTTTGATTATTTTGATGCAAGTTATGCCCAACACACGAACATGTACCAAATTTTCAGGATGCGGTCACTTCAAAAAATCATAAAAAAAAATACTCAACGAAAAATTACAAAAAAATACACAACTTCTAGATCTCACTCTTACCTATCATCCTACCAAAGGGTTTTGCAAAATACTAAATCTAACTATATATTTTGTGCAACGCACGAAAACAACTATGTTATGTTTTTCTAAAAAAACCAGGAACAATTTTTCATGCGCGAGAGGTTTGACCCTCTTAATCTTATCCAATTTTAAAAAACTTTAGTACTTTAGAAACCAGATCCAGAGCACTACAATTCTTATTCTTTGCTCAACTCCTAGTTTTGAGTGCATGACCTTCAAATATCTCTTTGAAGTTCAGGTTTACCTATTTTTAGAAAAATAAAGTGGTCACTTAAACCCCCCTTTTTGTTCACCATCTTGGTGCATTTACCCTTTAAAGTTCTTGTAAGCAGCATATGCAAGCAACAATATAACAACTTCAATTCTAGCCATAGGAGAAAAAGTTTCCTCATAGTCAATACCTTCCATTTGAGAACACCCTTTACGTACCAATCTTGCTTTGTTTCAGACCACTTCATCGTCTTCATTTAGTTTATTCTAGAACACCCATTTAGTACCAATCACATTCTTGTCTTTAGGTCTTAGAACAAGCTCCCAAGTGTTATTCTTTTCAATCTGATTCAACTCTTCTTCCATTGCTTTTATCCAATTTTCATCCTTACATGCTTCTACTACATCCTTAGGTTCAATATTTTAAATCAAACATATCTCTTTAACAACAATCCTTCTTCTAGTCATCACACCTTTATTCTTGTCACCAATAATATAATTTTTTGAATGATTCAATCTCACATACCTCGAAGTCTTCTGATTATTCTGATTTTTAGGCTCTTGCACTTCTTCACCGACAATAATAATATCTCGATTAACTATCTCCACTAGATCAATCTACTTCAAGATATTTGTCTACACAAGCTTAGGAATATCTTCATCTTCAAAATCATATCCACATGCTCTGATTTTCTTTCCAAGACATTCATCTACCTTCACATTTTCACTCTCAACTATATTCTTTAGTCTCTTATTACAACACCGGTAGGCCTTGCTCTTAGTAGAATATCCCAAGAAGATTCCTTCATCACATATTGCATCAAACTTTCCTATATCCTCATCTCTCTTTATATAACATTTACTTCCAAAAAATTGAAATATCTAACTATAGGAACATGACCAAACCATAGATCATAAGGAGTCTTATTGGAATCACCTTCAACATGCAGCTGGTTGAATGTGTAAACAACAGTGCTAACAACTTCTCTCCAAAAGGTGTGTGCAACATTTCCTTCAATCAACATAGTCCTTGCAACATCCAAGATAGTTCTGTTTTTCCTTTCAACAACTCCATTTTGCTGAGCAGTTCTAGGAGCAGATAACTGTCTTCTAATTCCATTCCTCTCACAAAATGTATCAAACTCTCCTGATGTAAATTCTCCTCCTCTTTCAGATCTCAGGCACTTCAGCTTAAATCCCGTCTCAGTCTCCACTCTGGCTTTGAATATCTTGAATTTATCCAACGCTTTTGATTTTACCCTTAAAAAGCTAACCCACATCATCCTTGAATAGTTATCAATCAACAACATGAAATATTTGTCTCCCTGCATGCTACTCACTCTAGTTGGACCACATAAGTCAGTATGAAAAAGATCTTGCAATCCATTAGATGAATACAAGTTACTCTTAAATGATGTTCCTGTTTGCTTTCCCATTTGACATTCGTTACATACCAGATTAACAGGCTTCACAATCTTAGGCAAATCTCTAACATCTTGAGTAGAAATTATCCTTACCATGTAGTCAAAATTAACATGACACATTCTCATATGCCACAACTAAGTTTCATCAATATGAGCAATTAAGCAACTTTTCTCACTAGCATTCAAGTGAAAGATATTACCTTTAGTCTTAGTACCTGATGAAATCTCTATACCAGAGGCATTTAGAATCTTACATTTACCATTCTTAAATTGAAAATCATATCCCTTGTCAACCATCTGTCCAACACTCAAAAGATTATGCTTCAAACCTTCAACATACAAGACATCATCAATATTATGCTTACCATTGAAAGATATAGAACCTCTACCACTAATCACACAAGCTTTGTCATCTCCAAATCTCACTATTCCACCATCATACCTTTTTGTACTCACAAATTTGCTTTTATCACTTGTCATATGATGTGAACAACTGTTGTGAATCACCCATTCATCTTTTTCTTCAATCTTAGCAGCTAAATCTTTCTCCTCAACAATACAACATGTAGGATTCACTGATACCAGATCATCTTCCTTGATAGCAATAAATATAAATTCGTCTTCTAAATTCCCATTCTCTGGTTTCTCATCTATCACACCTACATCGGTAACATAATAGTATCTCTTCCAATCTCTGTACTTTCAGTAGGGCTTATAGGGCTTATCACTCTTATCATGCTTCTCATATCTATCATACTTGTCAGATCTATCATGTCTCTCATGCTTATCATATCTAGACATTCTCTCAGGACACTTAAAAATAAAAATGTCCCATCTTATTACAAGAGAAACATTTAAAAGGTAACTTTCCATCATACTTACCAGATCCTTTAGGAAATCTCTGAGCAATAAGGGCTTCAAGCTCATCCAATTCTCTTTCCTATTCTTCCATCTATCTCTTTTCTCTTTCAAATCTGGATACCCAACAAGAATTTTCTCTTGGGTCATACTTCTACTTACCGGATATAGAGGCTCTGAATGCAATCTCTAATTTCCCATGTGATTCTCCAAATTCTCTCAAATGAAATGCAGTAAGTTTTCCAACCAACATGTCTTGTCATTGTAGTCACACTCCAGATCTCATCAATAGCAGCTACTTTATGCTTTTAAGTAGGAGGCAATGATCTCAACACCTTAGCAACAATCTCATCTTCTTCAAGGGTTCCATCGACACATCTGATATTCATGACAAGATCATTCACCTTAGCCATAAAGGTTGATATATTTTTATCTTCTCCCATCTTCAATTCTTCATACTTCCCTTTCAAACTCTGCAACTTAGCAACTTTAACTTTCACATCTCCTTCATATAAGGTTTCTAGCTTCTTCCAGATCTCATGTGCAGTCTGCAAACCCATCACATTAGTCATCTCTAAATTAGTCAAGGCACTAAGGAATACTTCCTTAGCTCTTATGTTATGTTCAATATCCTTGAGATCACTAAGGAATACTTCCTTAGCTCTTATGTTATGTTCAATATCCTTGATCTCAGTAGCAGTAACCGGTCCATTCTGAGGAAAATTGTAAACATTCTTTGTAATCTTCCAATACTCATCTCCAAGGAATTTGAAGTGAATTTCCATTCGGTCCTTCCAAATAGTATAATTGCTTCCATCAAATCTAGGAATATCCTTCTTGAATACATAAGTTGCCATCTCGGATTTCCTCAAGTAGTCAAGCTTCTTACAGAGGATCTAGCTCTGATACCAATTGTTAGTAGCAACCAAGAAGGGAAGCTAAGAGGGGGGGGGGGGTGGTGAATCAGTTTTCACCGGATTAAACAATTTAACCACAATCTCAGATCAAAATAACTACAACAAGAATAAAGATAAACACAATAGCACCAACACACATAACACTAAGTTTTTGATGTGGAAAACCTGGTTAAGGGAAAAACCCAGTTTAGGGTTTAGGGTTTATGTCTATATCTTCCTATTGGATGAACTTATAGAATGACAATAAGTTATTTATTGACAACCTTTCTTAAGCACCATACATCAATTCAAATGGTGACTTGCCAGTTTGTTTCTTCATTGCCACTCTATTAGCCCATAGTGCCAATCTTAGCTTTGAATCCTAAGATTTTTTTAAGGATCCTCTTAATGATCTTCATCAACCTCTTATTTCTTGATTCGACCTAACCATTTCCTTCTGGGTGATATAGTGATGAATAGGACCTAGTTATGCCACATGAGTAAAAAAAACAAACACTCATTTGACCTAAAGCACATGGAATTGTCCATGATCAACTTGATAGGAACCCCAATTGTGGTAATAACATTGTCCATAAAAAAATCCATAACCACCTTATCTGTAGCCTTCCTGGTGGTAATGACATCTTTTCATTTAGTGAAATAATCAGTGGTAACTAAAATCCATCTACACAACCACCATTGAACTTATCACTAATTTCTCCACCAATAAAGTCAATACCTCACTGATGGATCCAACCTCTATCTACATTGGTCTAAGAGGCAGTGCACCATAATACTTTAGCTTCCTGAATTTTTTTGAATTTTTTTGTCACTCCTCACATTTCTGACATATTTATGAGCATTAGCATATATTGAAAGACAATAGTAATATGCCTTGAGAATCTCATGGACAATTGTTTTAGCTGTGAAATGACTTCCACAGACACCTTCATGTATTTCTTTCAACACCCTTTCAACTTGATGCTCATCTAGACACAATAAAAGTATACCATCCATATCCTTCGAATATAAATCTCCGTTTATGAGAACATACTTAAGTGCTTGTAACTTCAATGTTGTTTTTTGATTTTTTAGTCAAATCCTTAGGACAACTTAAGGTATTCAAGTAGTCTACAATACTAGTATACCATGGTGTCATTTGAATACTGCAAAATTTATTTTCATCTACTGTGACAATGTTTACATGAGTGGCTTCTAGGTTAGATTCAACCATCAACTTTGCTAATCCTTGTTCTCTGATCAATTTGGTAATTTGTATATCAATATTGAATTCTTTGATCTTATTGATCCATCTACACAATCGATCGGTGAGTTTTGATTCAACAAAAAAATCCTTTACAACTACATTTGGAACATAAAATAAGTCAATTTTCAACCCACCTAAGGACTCTTCAAACAATAAAAAATACATAAAATAAGTCACTTTTCAACCCTCCAAGAATCCCATAATTACTTAATTTGGAAACTAAAATTATTTGTCACCACAACCCCAAAATCCAACTTAATGGCCTCCTTGACTCAAGGGTCATTTAAAAATCATTAAAATTCACATTACAAATAAAATACATCAATTACAAGACTATAGTCTGTCAAATTGACTATGGTGTTGTTTTCATACTTTGATTACATTGGGTTCCCAAGAGACCTTTGTTCCATTTGCCATGGAACAAAATACACACTTGATTTCATTCATTAATATATCCATTTAAATATTTATAGCCAAAGCATCATACTTTTGAAACATACACAATCAATCATGTGATAATTGATAATTTCATCCAAAAAAAAACTCATTGAGATCTTAGCATAGCATTAATAATTCATTTTGAACTAAATCACTAAAATTTTAAATATAAAATTTGTTTGTGTCATTAAATAAGTGAACGATTGGTAGCTAATACTCATGGCATTAACTATCTTATCATAGATAATCAAAGCATCTAATTAAAAAATTTCATGTTAATCACCTAGGAGTTGAGATAACTAATTAACCTTTATTTAAACATCACCTAGGAATTTAGATAACTAATTAACCTTTATTTAAACATCATGACACATGATTAAAATTATTCTACATATGGGGATAGCCATTTTCAATAAACTAAATTACTTTTATCTACAAATCCTTGTTTGACCTAGTATACCATAAGTAACAAGAGCTGCACTGCAGCGAAGTTCCTGCCAAAATGCCAAAACAGGATAGTTTTGCAAATCAGGGACCAGCTTCTGGCTTCTGTGTAAGAAAATTATGCTTGAAATAGCAGATTCTCGGAGGGATAATGTTATTAATCATTAGAGCATTCCAACAACTTGCTTCACCCATCCAAATATAAGCATGGTTGGCTTGACTGAGGTATAATTTATTTCGTAGTTCTTTGTGATTATGCCTTTTGTAGAAATTATTTTACATAGAATATATGGATATTTTAATATTTGAATAGAAATAAGAAATAGAGCCACTATCTTAAAGGATATAAATTCACTATATGAAACAAGCATACCATGCAATAATTCTGAAATGTTCCCCCCTTTGGTAGAACCGTGCAATTATAAATGGTTTTCTACAATTTGTTAATCCATTCAATTTTATATGGCTTTCCTACAAGACCTTGAAATATTCTATAATTTGTTAATCCATTCCTTTTAAAAACACGGGTCCTAACAAGATAAGAATGCTACCAGCCACTCTAGTAAATGCAAGGGGAGGGACACGAAAAAAGGGCCTTAGGATATCTGCATAAAAATACCAATTGCACCATTACAGAAACTGGCATAGACTACTTGGCAATCACACAAATATACAGTCATTAGTTGTTTCTTTAAATGTTAGACTCTAGTTTTCATGTATGAACTTAGCATAATTATATATTGAAACTTTTAATTTCTGAAAGCAAAGGCCAACATATAAAAGCTTAGCATTTATACAAGTGTAGCATGCTTGTTCAGTTGTAGAAGAATCATAAATTACCATTTGGTTGTCTGCACAACTAGCAAGTGAACCTGATATTTGTGAAACTATATTTAATTGACTCCAAATTGGTGATGATAACCTTTCTCCATGTTGATATACAATTTGTTTTGGCTATATACCATATCTATCGAGGCTCCAGGCATAGACCTACCACCATGATATTTATCTCAATCAAAGTTGTGTCCCTAAGCTGTTTGCTGGCGACCTACAATAGAAATGAAGGCAAGAAATCTTAGATTACGCCAAAAGGATTTTTGTAGCATTAAACCAGGCAGAAAATGACGGTTGGGTGGGTTACGTTGTGAGCATTTGTCTGAGGTTGATGGCCCCCAGTGGAATGGTAGTCTATGTGCCACAACAAAGGACTCATATACCCTTCTTTTCTTTGATATTGGATTGAAGCACCAGACTACAAACATCACAGCTGACAAAACAGGAGACTAGAACAAAAAAATAGCAGCACACAGTGGGGTGATTGACTGTTGACAGGCTATAGCAGCAGAGCACCCAGCTGAAAAGCAATTATACAAATATCAGCTTCAACAAAATGATAACAAAAAAATTGGATGGTGAAGCTCATCATACAAACAGAAACCAAAAGCAGAAATCCCAGATCTCTAATTCATTGGTTACAAACCAGTCTATATCTGATTAGTACCTGCCTGGTTATTATTGTATTCAAGATCCTGCAATTTTCAATTATTTGATATTAATGATTTGTGTTAAATTTATCAACCGACGTCAAATATTTGTTGCTATAATGTCAAAACAAATATTCATCGGTTAAAGTATTTCCCTGCTTATTCTAGCCATCAGGAAGGAGGAATTACATTTGTTTAGTCGGAATTACATTTGTTTTGTCAGTCTATGCGATTGCATCTTAAGTTGCAGGTTTTACTAAATTCAATGTTGCTGGACCAATCTAGCAGTATAATGGAAGAACTTGATCCTTGGAAAATTTCTCTTTATTTCCTTCCCTGTGTTATTGCAAATTTTGTTCTGTTGCATACTTGATTAAATTATACTGCTATTTTTTTCTATCTTCACAAAATATTGCCAATTTATGAATATATTATCTTAAAGCGTATGAATTTACAGAGTATTAATTACAGATTTTGCATTTATACTACATCTGTTCATAATGTAACACAATGTTGTACAGATTCATACAGAGTATTAATTACAAATTTTGCATTTATACTACATCTGTTCATAATGCAACACAATGCTGTACAAAGTTCCATGAAATGTTTACGATTCTTGTATAGGCTTTTAAAGTATACTTTCCTGCAAATTTAGTTTGAAAACTCCGAAATAAGAATATGTATAGAATGATATAACATTTATGTAACTGAAGGGAGGATATTCATACCATACAGTCTGTGAATCAGAGAATAAAATTCAAATTATATCTATGATGTAATATTATATATTTAGTATTCACCAACCTTTTTCCTAAATAAAAAATTGTTTTGATGATAGGTGAAGTAGCTAACCCAAAGCATTATAGATATAGACTTTTATGGGATTACATAAAAAAAAGCTCAGCAACAAATAAAACAATTCATTTTAATATAAGCTGATGCCAATATTCTCAAAACCATAGTTGCAAAATGTGTGACTTGGCAAAAAATTGGTATAGTCAATTTTTCATATTTAATGCAGTGATCACAAGTTTCCAAGGGCAATGAGGATTGTATGTGCAGGTTTCATGGACAACAGGAGATTAACTCGAACCCAGTGATAGGACAACCCTTCTTTGTAAACCCCATAACTGAAACTAGTACAGGTGTAGGTCACATAGGATAGCAAGATTGCTATTATAGACACGCTTCAATCATGATCCAAATACGATTCAAGTGCACCTCAGAGAAGGGCTCAAACATGATACAACCACACTGAATGATCCAGAAAACTCGAGAATGAATTCAATTGAATCCAAATGCTGATACTGTGAGAAATATAAACCTTTCCCAAGGATATATAAAACAAGAAGATACTCCAACAAAAGGTCACGGAAAGGATAAAATTGTTTAGTTTTTCAACCCAAAATAAAAACCCAGGACTTTGAAATAGAAGAAAGGATTGCTAAACCGTAAAAGAAAAGAAACAAGAAAGATATTTTGGAAACAAAACGAATGGGGAATTCAAAAATATAAACAAACAAATTATACCAAATCATTAAAAACATAAAAAAATGCATAATAATAGCTCTTCAAGAAAATATTTAATAGTGGAAAAATTCCTTGCTGTTCCATCACACGCCACATGACGAGGACAAAAAACATGCAGAGGTAAATCACTTTGAAAGAGAGAAAGAATAGAAGACGCCCACACCTCACAATGATGCATCCATCAAATTCCATGCCCTGCTCTCCACGGGCGTCATATAAAATGATTTCACCAGGTTTAAGTGAGAATATCTTGTTCTTGCCAAACAACTCCCCACAGCCTACAAAATAATTACACCAACAATCAAGATCATCCCCTGCTATCATGTGACTTCCTCACTGCGGATTCGATGCATAAGGAAAGACTAAGGTTAAAATTGTACGCTCCTCTTAAAGGAAGATAATTAGAAAGGCCAAGAGAGAAACTCTCACTTGCCACAACATAGAAAGACACAACACAAAGAATTTGTTTGCCCGTGTCTACCTTCAAATGCCCTTACATAGAAAACAACTATGAATTGGGTTTTTACCTAAAACATTATGTCAAGCCTCTTAGGATGGATTGTCTCAACAAACCTTTGAATGTCTTTTTAATTAGGGTTTTACGTTGTCTGGATTTAGCGATTCAAAGCCCTTAATCATCTCAGTCTGTAGATTTTCATAAGCCACAATTTTTGAACTATTCCCGACCTGAAGTCACACAATTGAATGAGTAAGATCTAAAAATGCCTTAAAAACTTATGTAAAAATGATTCTACATTCAGGAAAGAAGATGAACAATATTTTACTACACTGGTATACAATTTCTGAACTACTCCCGACCTGAAGTGACACACTTGAATGAGTAAGATCTAAAAATGCCTTAAAAACTTATGTAAAAATGATTCTGCATTCAGGAAAGAAGATGAACAGTATTTTACTACACTGGTATACAATGCAAAGCTATCCAAATCACATCTGCAAAACAAAACCAGAAAAGGAATTCTCTGTTAAGGTTTTTTTCTATCGCTGATATTATAGTGGTAGTTAGCATGTGCTCTGTGTATGCTTCTAATGTCAAACCCTTATCACCGAGATAAAGCTTTCTGGCATGTAAAAAGGAAAAGTAAAGAATGGTGCATTAGTCCTTTTATGACTATTATGCTTCACTGTTCAGAAAATGTCTATAATGGTGTATGAAATAGAAATGTAGGATAATCGAAGGAAGAAGTTGAGATACCTGTCAACAAGGCACTCACACTGCAGTTTTGGCTACGTGAATCATCCTGCAAGGTGCCACGTACACCATTTAATTTCTACCTTCCAAAGCCTGTGGTCTTTTCTTTCGAGGTTCTGCTAAATCTACAGTCTGTAACACTCTACCAGAGACCTTGGGAAACATGCGTTCTCTCGTCTCACATTTCGTATTTTCCTTCTGACAATCTCTTACGACCGAATTCAGTCCAATCAAATCTCAGAAAAATAATTTTTTGAGATTTTAAACTTAAAAAACTCGCATGTTTCTTAGATTGAACATAGCACTAAAGAAGGAAAAACGAAATTCTAATCTCTTATTGGTTGCAGCTGTTAAAGATTAATCAGGAGTTAATGTTTAGCCCCTCCGCTATAGTTTCCTGCAGGTAGGAACTAATAAGTCACTACTTAAATCAAGGTTGAGATAAATCAATTACTCACTTATTCAATAGAAAACATAAATCTGACATGTTAGGGGGGGCTCACAGGCTAACTCATTTATAGAAGTTTTATTCTAAATTTGTATCATCCTTACCTTATGCTTGGGAGCATAGGGTTCATGTAGGCTATGGATTTGACATACCTACATTTTGTGATTATATAAATTTATGTAGGTTCGTTATTTATAGAAAAATATTGGTGGATTTCTTTTATAAGAAAATTATGTCAAATCTATTCATCATATATTACTTGATTAAGAACATAACTTTAAAATGAAAAAAATCATTCAATTATATGTATAATATTATTATTTTAAAATTTTAACAGAATTTTTTGACAAGACTCGAAGGATATTGTAGTTATTATTGGTGTTTTAAAATGTTCTAATATTGTAATTATTAAATGAATATTTAATGTTTGAAAAAATATTGTGGTTGAGTTATAAGGAGTTAAGTTGTAAGACATTCTATTTGGTAACTTCTAGTTAAAATTTATACTATTAACAAATTATTAGATTAAATTATTAATTACATTTATAAATAATTTAAATTATGCCATTCAAGTAATTTCAAATTCATGTCTTCCTTTCAACTAGAATCATTTAATTTTATTGTTAGAATTTTAAAATTGACATTTAAACTATTGTACAAATGGAAACATTATAAACTTAAACATATAAATCTATAAATTCATTATTGACTATTAAATCATCCCATTTACAGGTAATTATAATTCTAAAGAAACTAAAATCAATTGTAGACTTTAATTAAATAGGGTTGGATAAGTATATTTCACTATTGGATTATCACACCCATAATCAATCAGTTATTGAAGACTCTGTTACATTATATAATAATTTTTTTATCATTAAAATTTGTATGCTTAATGTTTAGGGTACTTAATTTGCACCTAAGCAATCTAACCACTAATTAGCGGATAGACTATTATCACTACTCTACCTTTCTAAACTAAGATACAAGTTTCAACTTCTATGTCACGACCCAAATAAAGATTAGTAATTTTTAGACATTTATTCATGATAACATTTTGATATTTTGATGATATTTGAAGTATTGACGACATTATGCTATTAATGACATTTTTATATGATGATGATTAACATTTTAATATAATTTTAATTAGGTGACGATGTTCATTTAATGATTTCTATGACGCTATTTAATGAAGTTAATGACATATTTTAAATATGATTATGTGATGATGATATTTGATATTATTTTTATCATGATGATCTGATGACCTTGTTGAGTGCGAGGTGGATGCAGAATCGACCGTCAAAGGTAGACATATGATTAAGCTGTGAAGCAAATCAATGCCAAGTCTGGAAAACATCGTCTGTTTTGACAGTCTACACTCTGTCTCTTCTTCAATAATAAATAATAAAAGAGTCACAATAAATGGAATCAAGGAACACAAATATCTGTGGAAGACAGTCATACAAAATGGCATCTCATATTTTAATTAACTAACTGACGAGCATTATAAACACTCTGTCTAATGGTTAAATCGTGGAGTAGATTGGCACAGGTTAAGAGATCAAATCCACTTTATTTCTGGAAATATTAAATTTTAACTACTACCTGTAGCGCTTTTCCTTAATGCTTGTTACTAGTTTTGGTTTAAATACAAGACAATGGTATAATGGTAGGAGCATTTAAGTAGAACCCATAGGTTGGGAAATCTATGCAGGATTAAAGATTATTTTTTTTTTAAATTTAATATATCCATAAATATATAGTTAAATTTTAAAGTTATAAAAAGAATTTATTATTATTAGATGTGGTATTAACTTTAGTTTTATTTCTTAAATTCTAAATATTTATTAACATAAATAAAGGGTTAAATTAAAAAAGGATTATTTAATAAATGTCATTGTTAATAGATTAGTTTAAGAAGGTTATGTGGGTATATTTGGTTAGATTAAGAATCAAATTCATACTTTACCTTCTCTCTCTCTCTATATATATAGCCCCCAATATATTTGGAAATGATTTTCATAAATTGCTCCCAATATATTTGGAAATGATTTCCATAATTTGTTAAGTTTACATTTACGTATTTGAAGTTCAATTAGCTAGATATGAATTAGAATAAAAATTTATCCAGGAGAGATAATTTTATTTCAGCTGTCTATGATGGATGTTTAACTAAAAAAATATGCACACACAGGTTCCATTCTCGAAGGTTGATGCCGGTTTGCTAGGATACTCCATCGTGAGGGACGAGAGCTTATCAAGAGCACCGAGAAGCATATGCTTCGTTTGGTTGAGTGGATAAAACACCTGGGTCATATGTTCGTCTTGTAGATCATAGATGGAGGTGAGTCCGATGGCAAGGAAGATAGTACATGCAAAGATAGAGAATTCACATCACGATACTGTAAAATCTTATGCATTGATGTATATTGTATTATTGTATTTTGTAAAATTGACCAAATGTGGTCTCATGATTAAGCTATATAAGCTATGTAAGCTATGTACAAGACCTTTGAGGTCTACTATCAAAAATGCGACAGGAAGTCTCCAAGAGAATGTTACTAACAATAAAAGTAAGGAAAACTACTAACCACTAACCTACTCATGTGTGTCCTACTTGTGCATGATTTGTGGATATTGTGCTTCATTTCATGAATGCTTGATGCTTACTCTAAGTTTTTCTAAGTTTACTTCAATCATATGCATACATAAGTGTTCTCTTTTGAGGAGTTTTTCCTTGATTCCCTTATGAATGCTTAATGCTCGGGTTGGATGGTTATTTTGATGCTAATTTGACTAGTTAAATTGACCAAGTATTTCATGGTTTTCATGCGCATTTACCTTTAATTAATCTTATTCATACGCATACTTACTAATGGTTGTAAAAATCTATTGGGCATCATATTTAAATTTCTCTCATACTTGTTAACTTATAAATCTTACTTTATGTTGAATAAGGTTAGGACTAGTGGGTCCTTACATTCTAAACTAAATTTGGGTGGTGCATCATCCTATCCTCTTTTTCAGAATAGATGTTATTCTCTCCTCTTTCTTTAGGAAAGAATTTACAATATAGAGCAGCAATAATTCTTATAATTTCAATGTTACAAATTAACTTAAAATGCAAGAATGATTAAAATATGGATAAGTAAAGAATAAAAGTTTCTATAAAGGCCCAAAGTCCTTCATTGCTTCTCTGGGACAGGAAAGAGTGCTTAAGCTCAAAGTCTTAAAACTCACTGCTATCTTATCAACCTCTTTACAAATACTTCTGTAATACAATGTGTTAACTAAGAAAATCAAAGCAAAGCACAAAGTCTTTAATTTGATTCCTTCTGACAAATTTTGATAATATTTTTTCGAAACAATAATATGAAGCTCAAAGTCTTCAAATTAAGATTTTCTTTTCCAAGATAGCACAATAAAGCACAAAGTATTCAAGGTGCTATCTTAATATATTTCAGCTAACTTTATCTTGAAAATACCAATACGAAATTGAAAGTATTCAAGATGATATCACATTCACTAATTCCTAATTTTATCAACAAGAGTTGCAATATGACACAAAGTTCACAAGCCAACAATTGTTTCTACTCTTTAACAATATTTCCTAAAAAAATACCTTTACTTGAGAAAAATAAGAATTTATAACAAGAATGACATAAGAACACTCTCACCATAAACCACAAATGAATCCAACACAAAGTTTGGATGCCAAAGCTTTCTTCTTATTTGATTAGGTTTGCAAAATAATAATAGGAACACAAAGTTTCACTTTTGCTCTTCACTTTGGCAGAGTTTAGGCATATAGATTAAAGATTCTATATCCAAATTACAATAAGCAACCTCATATATATAGGTGAGGTGCATTAAGAAAATCTTGGAAAAATTATGACTAAATCAAAGAAGAGTTCTATTTGACTTTGGAATCATGCATTGCCTAAGTGCAAAAATGTAAACACAAAATGATACTTGAAGTGTCAAAGTCTTATTAAAAAATGCATCTACAACATATAAACTATGAAAAATACTAAGTGTCACCAGGCACTCCATTTTGATCTTGTTTCATAAATTCCTCGAACTTTTGTAGAATTGCTTTCATCTATTCCCCATCTGGTCCTTTGGTGTGACTTGTGATGATCTGGACCCGGGTCTACGAGGTTTATGAAACATTTCTTGTTCCTTTTTCAAACGAAAGGCTAGATCATCCAGATTTATTTGGATATCTATCAACAAGTCTATTGAAGACAACGAGAATACTTGTTTGATAACCTCTTCACCAACTAGTAAATTGAATTCTTTGATGATGATATCCTCATGAAGGGGTTTCTAATTCTCATCTGGGAAAGTGCAAGGGAGTGCTGGTATTTTATCAATGATGTCCTTATCCTTATCCTTACATTCTTTCTGTTCTTTCCTCATATCTTTGACAAGTGCTTCCAAGGTGTTCATTTGATGTTCCAATATCTCCCTTTGTTCTATATACATATTCCTTGAAGGGAGCACATTATTATCAACTAGAACATCCAACTGGAAATCTTCTAACTTCAACCAAGAGTCGAAGTCCTTCTCATATGTGTCCAATTCTTGAGAGAAAATATCTAAAGTTTTGTCAACTTCAGACTTGACACCTTCTAAAGTATTTACCAAAGCATCAACAAAGCTTATCAAATGAGTTCCTTAAGTCTGAATTCTATCCATCCACTTGCCAACTATTCTTCCATGAGAATTGAATTGTTTAGCTTGTTTAATGATTTGTTAATCCATTGAAGAGGTGACAAGCTCAACTACCTCTGATGATTTGATTATCTTAATCAAAACTTTGGTTAGCTGATCTACCTGTTTCTTCAAATTGTATTTCTTATCCTTCTCTTCATTAAACATTGCCACAAGATGCTGGAAAGATGTTTGAGCATCCTCCACTATTCCTTGATGTGTTTGCTTGCCTAAATCAATCCTTTTAATAATATAATCAGAGGGCTGCACTTTATCCAAATTAGTGTCAGGAGGATGAATTGTCATGTCCACATATTTGTACTTTGATTTATCCACTTTCACCCTAGATAAAGTGTTTGCCTTCTTCATACCCTTGGACTTAACAGTCACCAGCTAACTAAAATCAAAGTCACCTGGAGAGATGGCTTGCTTCTTTCTCATAGGAGTGTTAGTTACTAGCCATGGTGGTAGAAATGTATCATCTTCCACTCTCACAATCAACACTTGTGTTGCCAACTCCTAAGATTGAAAATTGGTAGTAACAATTAATGGGATAAAAGAGACAATGACAAGTGGATTTGGAGTAGTAGAAACCTTAGGAGGAACTTGGGTTTTTATCATAAATTCATCAAAATATTCCAACATGGAAGAAGTAACCTTAGACAAATTGGGAAGGAATACAATATCAAGGTTGTCATGAGGTGTGTCAAGGGCAGAGTCACTAGTGGACGTGGAAGGAATGACATGAATTTCAAGAGCTTGGGATGAAGATGAAATAATGGAATCTAAAGGAATAGTATCAAAAACTAGAATCGAAGTGGTACCTCTAACCTCACATGATGTAGGAGGAATAACATCTTGTGTCTCTTGAGACTAGGAAGTACTTGGGATTTCAGGTAATCCCTTCTCATCAAATTCTCCTTTCTCTTGTTCCTATTCATTTTCAGGTTCCTCTTCTTCTTCTTGTTCACCTTCATTATCTTCTTCATCTCCTTCATCAACCTCTTCATGAGTCTGAGTCTCTTGAGTAGAAGACTCACCTTGACTCATACCTTTTCCAACTGTGAACTTGAACTTTGGACCTTTAGAAGACATAGGATCCTATCTATTTTTGGTCCTCAATTAAGAATTCTTTCCCTTAGGGCCTGTGGTATCATCTTCAAATGATTCGGTTTGGAAAAGCTTCAATTGAAGACCATGTAGGTTTAACCAAACATTAGTAAAAGCACAAAGTTGTGTCACGTTTCAGGCCAACCTATCAGCACAAGTGAATTTAAGTAATTTTAACTAAAAATTAATTTTAGTCAAACATATGGTCTATAAAGATTGATTATAGCTATATTATATATGGGCCACAACTTTTCCAATTGGAATTGTCTATTAAATGTATATTTTATACCATTTTGGGGTCCAATTACCAATTTTATTTTATTTTTTTAAAAAACTCGATGTTTCAACAACTCCCACTCTTATAAATAATATTTTTTTGAAATGTAAAAATACCTTTTTATAGATGTATAAGTGAATTTTCCAAAATATATATCTTTTAATATTTTAATTAGTTTTTATATTTTATATTTTATTTTTATTGAAAGTAGGTCATGAGCACTAAAATATAAGGTTGATTATCTTGTAAAGGAAAGATCCTAAAATCTATTTAAAAAATTTGAAAAAAATAAATGCACTAGAGAAAAGAGTCTATGTCAAGATGATATAATTATTTTCTAATTTGGATAAATAATTAAGAAAAAAGGTGACGCCAAATGGAAAGAGTTATATTTTAGTACACAACTTTTCAAATTTATTTAAAAATATATATACATAAAAAATAGTTAAAAAAATATTTTTGCACTAAAGTTTCAAGTTATCAATATACACAAAAAAATTGAAGAAAAAAATGTGAAATTTACTATATAAAGTGTGATGCCTCATGTAACTTCAATTTCAACATTTTATCAAAAACTGAATTATAGTATTTATTTTATAGGAAAGTATATTCAAATATTTTTTTAAATTTAAAAAATATTACAAACATAAAATACACAAAAAAATATACATTTTATTAGTTTACATCATTACAAAATTCAAAACATATATTTCACTTTCTATTGATTCAATTAAAAAAGTTGAATCAACATTGGCCATTTCCTTTATAAAAGTGTCGTTGACTCTTAATTTTACATTAAACACTAACAACCTTATAAGAAATTTAGTGATGGGGGACCTTTTGCTCAAGATTCACTTAATGACCTCTAGGTTTGAGAAGCCGACTCTTCATACAATTGGGGGAGAAAAGGGGAAGAGGGAAACTTCAAAAGTTACACTACTTAGGTGACATGCCAGAATAATTTTGGTACACTAACAATATATAAAACCCAGATACATGGATTTTTAAAGCTCATTTAACAATCTACATGCTCAACATCATTAGACAAGAAGCTCAAACTACACTCCATTCAACATAATATGACATTCACCATTCATCCAACAGATAACAAGTACTAAAACATAGTTTAATCTGTAGAGTCTCACAACATATATCATAGAGGTTAATGAATCTGAATACATCACATCAGTCAATTTACTAAGCTTCAAATAAAACAACCACATAGGCCATAGGCACAATCTGATATGTCTATCATTCGCCTAATTTAATTAACATAAAATATTTTCAGTGAGCCAAAGTCTAATCCTTCTTTTGAAAGTTTCAACCATTTTTAAAGCAGAAAAGAAGGCCTATATAGAGCCCTCAGTCTTCAACAAAACAACACAAAAACATTAGCAAAATCCTGGCAACCACTTTTGAACAAGAATCTCCCAGCGTGGCAGTCCATGAGACGCTACCTAGCAAAAAAAACCTTCAATGTTGTTCCATCAACCGCATCATGGCGACCCTTGCACTTGCCAAACAAGAAAATCGCGGTGCAAACAACATTCTGGTTAACGAACAATCATGGAAGACACGCAATAACTTGAGGGAGACCCAAAGTCGAGTGCAAAAAGAGAACTGGAACATGCAATGCGGGGGTACCAAGTGTCGCTACCAACACACAGAAGATGGTGGGGCAAGGAAGCATATGCCGAAGAAAAGACTAGCGCCACATGATAGCTCCACGTCCTCTCAACATCGGGCGAGAAGAGCGAGCCGCTTAGAGAAATGCCACACGCACGAGCGATCAGAAGAGAGGGACAAAAACTAAAGGAAGGGCCAAAACTTTACCAAATTGCTGCACATGAACCATTCCGAAAGAATATTAACATTTCTTGGTGACTTAATGGGGAATTCTGCCTGCGGAATGCTAAGACCCAAAATTTCTAGTTCAGAGACCAAAATTCATGCTTGAACAAGAAAAGAAGATCAAAGACCTATTGCAATGAAAACCAATCATCTTTTGACAATTCTGGTCCAAATAGATCACTTCATCAAATGGAAAGCTCGTCGGTTCATCATGGACCATATTCAAGAGTGCGTAGAGTTGGGCCAAGGGGTGCAAGAGACTCTTGACTTCCTCTGCCGAAATAGGTTTGCTAATGCGCCTTAGGAAAGTCCAATCTTGCTGCAATTACTCAATTTGATTCATGACTTTCTCAATCCCTAGCACAGAACCATCTATGGGAAAAGGTGAAGGTAGACCCAGGAACACAAAGTTCTCTACACGCTGCTTGATATCTAGAACAAAAATCTTCAAAGACTCAAGTGTTACTAATGCTTGCATGGTTTCCCTGTGTTGGTTAATGAAAATGTTGGCCTTCTTGATCAATTGTTTGTGATTTGCCACCCCTTTTTCTTTAAATTCCTCATCTGAAGCAGCATACAACAACTGAATCAAACTATGGGCTATGGGGAGTTTAGGACCAATGGAAAGCATAATGTTATCAATAAGAGTGCTTGCTCTAGCACAGAGAAATTGTGCCTCACCCAAGAACCTCAACATGGGCTGTAGCAACGGGCAATACTGCTTGATCTTCTCCCAATGAGAAACATATAATTTTTCCACAACTAGGGATAGATCCTGAGGAACTTTTAGAGGGGGAGGAAGTTGAGATAAGCGCTCGATTTCATCGTCTTTTGCTTTTATCTCATTTTGGAGATTTTTGCACCTGTTCTATTGATGAGATACTTTATGTTCCAAAGCGAGGATCTTAGTAGCTCCATATTGAAAAGCCTCCTGAAGTTGCATTGTGAGATCCTGCTCTAGTTGTAATAATCTCTTTATATCCTAGAATTTCTTATCAGTCTGTTCCAAGTTACTCTGCATCTCGCGCGTTTCTATTTTAAACTTTTCTCTCTCTTCAGAAAGCGTGACCTGTGCTTCGCTCAATTGTTGAGCGTATTCTTCCTTTAGGTGGACCTCCTCTCGCAGCTGAGTATGAATCTGGGTAGCATCTCTGGAAGCTTCTTTCAGCTGCTGTATCTCTTTCTCCCTCTTCTACAATTATTTTAGCACCACATTCCTCGTCACTTCTTTCCCTTTCAATTGAGATCTCACGTTGTTCAGGGCAAACTGTAACTTCCCTTTTTCAGAGTTGGCTTGAGTTAATAAGCCTTGCAAGTGGTTTATCTCAACACTTCTAACTTTTTCCTATTTCCTATGAGTATCTAATTGTTCTCTGAGGTGGATGATCTATCCTTGCATCTTGTCCAGACGAAGACTCTTCTTGATGAAATTCGAAGACACCACCTTCAAAGTTTCTTCCATCATTTCTACTGTATCCATAGCCATGGTGTTGGAGAGATTAACCTCGACAACATGTAGAGTGTAATCATTGACCTTCATTTGGGCCTCCGACTTGTTGACCTTTGGGAACATGGTTGCAAAGAGGAGATTATCACTTTCCTCACTGAAATGCGTTTGCACATGTGGTCGGGTTGGCTTAGCACCATCTTTCTCCTTTCTCTTACGTACCCGGCTACCCCGCATAGATTTGGGAAAGGAAACTTGCTGATAAGAAGTATCTAGGACTAGAATGGCTTGCCCTACAAACGCTGCACTAGGAGGGATGACATAGGGGAAATAGGAAATATGGCCAATGAAAGTGGTTTGAATGGGCTGCACTAATGTGGTCGGAGATAAAAATGGTACAAAGGGAGAGGCTTCTGAAAGAGAAGGATCAACAGATGCTGTACTGACATTTGGGGGAGGAGTGGACTCTCCAAAACCATGCCTACGCGAAATGGCAGCTGTAGCAGAAATTTGTAGGAAAATCGGCCTAGTAAATACAACATCGGGGGTAGGGAGCAAAGAAAGGACCTACAATGATGCAACTTGAGGCTCAATCGATGTTCCAACTGGGGCTAATGTAAGAGCAGTAGGACATCGATGCAATTTGGGGAGCTGAGGAAACCACAGATTGAGCAGAGAGGAAGGGAAGAGTAGAGCGTACCTGACCCGTAGAAGCCACCGGTTGCTGAGGGGCTGGAGGAACCACAAGGGCTTGAGAAGATGAACCCTTCTTTGCTGAATGCAAATATTGTTTCTTCCTGGAAGGGGAATTGGGCATTTGCTTCTTAGCTGATCTCTTGGTGGATTGGGAATGGGGCTTCTGAACTAAGCAAAGGAGAGAAATTGAAATGTCGGTTCCAGTATCTTTCTCTTCTATATTTATACTCTCGTCCTCTTGAGGTCAGACCTCCTCAGGGGAGGAGTCATTATGTGAGGACTCATCACTTGTCTCTTCTTCTGACTTGTTATGATTACGCCATTCTTCCTCAAATTGCTCATCAAAATGGGCGTTTCCCAGATTAGCCCTAGGCTGATTAGTCTCTTGGCGTTAGATCCATAAATCATTTCTCTTATTTTTGGGCCAACAATCAATTTCCATGGCTTGCCACATGTTCCAAGGAATAGGCTTAGTCGGATTGTGCCTTTGAAAGATATGGTAAAAATCCAACCATGGGGGGCGCTCAAGGACAGGAAAGTCACTAGGACCCACATAAAGTCTTGGATCATTAACCAGCAGGCAACTACGTCCCTCCCATGAGTTCCATGATACATGCTTAATAGCATTTTTCCCATGTTTACTGGACAAACAACCATCCGGGTCATAGCTCCATACATCATCCAATGCTACCAAGCCTAGTTTTACTAGCTTAGAGGTCAGGACCCTCTCTGTGAGGCTTCTTCTCTCAAGAATAATAGGGCCAATAACTTTGTGGGCTTCAGTAATAGATGTATCATGCTTTCCCGCCCCTATAGCCTTTTCAACTTCCACTAGCTGCCGAGACATCTCGAGAGCCAGGGATCTCTCAGTAACATAAGTAGGAAGGCAAAAGGGTTATTCAGATTCAGAGAAGCCATATACTCAGACAAAAGAGAAATCCTTACCCAAGAACCAGTCACAGTGGGGGTGTTCATTACTCATCCAATTTATTTGAATTTGGGAAAAATGAGTGAGAGGCTCCTTAGGGATGACACCAAGATCAAGAAGGATGGAAGCCAGGAAACAGTCTGAAAACAAGTATACATCATAAGTGGCGAATAGTACGGGGTCTAGGTGGACACAGGCATTCTATTTCCTAACTCATCATGAGTAGCCAATGAAATTATTTGACTAAAGAAAGTGACATTTTGGTGTGTACGAATAAATGAACTAGGAATGAGGCAAACTTGAACCGCTGCGATTGATCAAAATCGATCAACTGCCTCACATTTCTCTGGCTATCAACACAAAGAAGTCAAAATGGAATGGCTCCTTCTTCTTTCGGCATTTGAACAAGAAACCCATCATAGAAGCGATGATCTCTTGGTCATTGTCATGACCGCACAGAAAGGCAATGGTAGAGGAGATATCTTTGAGATCATTGTTCTTTAAATCACTATAGTGAATAGGGAGCTTTGGAGGCTTGCTCATCGAAACACCATTTTGATTAGTTTGACAAAGTGAAACAATATCCCGCCTTTGATGCCAATAGTCTTCCATAACATCTTTAGCAAACACCTCCGTGCTATCAATTCTGGGGCAACACAGCATATCCTGAATATCTTTTGGGGTTATGATGACCTGCAGAGAGGAGCCTGTATTGAAAGAGAGTCTGGCATGAATCTGCTTGCGCATGTAGCCAAAAATTCTGGACAATGTGGAACCATAGGGACTATGAACTAAGGAGTGCTAGAATGCCAAAATTTTAACGTCATAGATTGCAACTCGCTTATGTGATTTAGCATTCTTCCAAATGCAGCCTCCTTGAGAGCTCTTGACTGTTTTTGTAGTGTAGGCTCAATGACCTCTTCTAAGGAATCAATCACCACCATGGAATCATTGGTGATTGTCTTGGATTTGGGTTTGGTTTATGTATATTCTAGCTTGGGGGGTATGCCGTGGGATGAGAATGAAACTTGCTTGTATATGTCTACCCACATTTCACCCTAGGTAGGACTTGAGGCTATGATATCCATCTCCATTTTTGCAAGCGAGCTTTTCTGACACTATTACTTTTGGTACTGGGAATGCTAACCGCAAATATGATGTGAAATTTTTAAGCTGTCTTCTTTAAGTGTATCGCATGCCTGAATTTGTGCGCGAAAAGGAAGCATTTATGATATGCATCTATCGACACGTATGCTTCTTTGTTTTCCAAGCAATGTTAATGCTAAAATGGGAAGAAGCAATGCCACTTGCATTTTTGAAAAGACATTAGCCCACTACATCGTCATTCCAATCCACTAGGGATGATCTGCTTGTCTGGACGGATCTCCTTATTTAAGAGAAAATATGCAGCCATCGATGCTCACACAAGCCAAAACAGACCTGTGGGCTATTGGGTTAAGGCATGACGTACTCAAAAATACGCGTGGCATCTGGATATACTATTTTTCTTTTTGAGTCTCTGGACATAAAATACACAACCTTCAGACCTGACTCCATTCACTTGTGTGAGTAATGAGGAAGGACAACCACATTGGAGATCAAGGGTGTTTGCTCTTAATTTGATTTTATTACTCAAAGTTGGAAATCAACTATAAATATGTCTTTTCAGACATTCCTTTGCATAGAAGTTAGCTCAATGATGAAGTTTCTTGAGTTATGGATACTCCCGCCAGACTTACTAGCAACAAGGCACAAGTCGCTTTTCTTGGCAACATTTCAGATTGGAGGTTGCAATGAATGACGCGATAGAGAAATCCATTGATCATTGCTGCAATTAAATGGGTACTAGGGGAGGATTTTATTGACGACGTTGACAGATATCGTGTGAACACCGATATCTACTTCTGCTTCGTGGCTTCATTGTTGGATGCTGGGACAGGAGACTACCTGACGACGGAGCTGACCAAGATGCTCTTCCTATCAGAGTATCTGGGCGGCCCTAAGGATTTCATAGAATACTTAGTCCCTTTCAGAGGTTTTCCCTTGGCCTCGAACCTGCAACATTTCATCACCCTCAGAGAGGAGGTAAATTGGTATCCACTTATAGGTGGCTTGAAGAGTATGTCATTGTCCACTCATCTCCTATTCATAGTTCACACTGCGGATTTCCTCCTTAGAGTCCATCTAATAGTGTCCACTTCGGCTGACACAAAATGGTATACCGAGTTTCACAACCACATCTTCCCGCTGATCCTGACGCTGCATATTCTTCCGAACCTGGTGCTTGTGTTGATATCTTAGGAATCCAATAGTGACTCCGACCACAAGTGTATGGGAGATGATGATGACAAAGAGGATGAATTAGAACTTCTCATGGATGAGGATGAGGACGAGGAAGATGACTGAAAAACTGCCACCCTGCCACTAAAATCTGTAGGCCCTGCAAGCCTATTTATGCATTATATAAAGATACTAATATATATAATATAATGATTTTTTTGCTTGTTTACAACGTATCTTATGATTTACTGCTTTTCCTTACAATGCATGAAGAAACATAATTAAATAAATAAGACACACTAGAATACAACTTTTACATTGGGGGCACTAAACTTAATAGAAAGGTTTAAGATGAAACCCATTAATCGGGATTTCGAGAGATTCCCCTTGCATATTATCAAGATTGAAAGCATTAAACCCCTTACAATTTGTGATGAGGAAGGGTCCCTCCCATATATCCTCAAACTTAGCATGCCAACCTGGCCTGCCCGTCCTCTCATTATATTTTAAGACAAGATCGCTTGGTTTGAGCTCTGAGTTAGAACTCTTCCTATTATCAAACTACCTTTTGATGGTCTATTGGCAGTTATGAAGAGACTCAAATTCCGCCTCCCTTTATTCTTCTAGCTCCATAAGATCTTCCAACCTTACCTCCATGGGCTCATTTTTGGCCACCTCAATGGATTTGAGGAGCTGCAAAGTGGGGATCTCCAAAGACATGGGGAATAAGGAATCTTTTCCGTAGACCAACTTTTATGGAGAGTTCTTTAAAATCTTCTTAGGCATGATCCGGTCTGCCCATAATGCACTTCTCAAGTGGTAATGCCACTCTCTTTTGTGTTCAAACCCCATTCTCTTAATGAGTCTTATAAGGTTCTTATGGGTAGACTCGGCTAAGCCATTTTCTTGAGGGTAATAATTTGAAGAAGTCTTCAGATATATGTCCTGACAGAGAGAAAATTGAGTTACACAAGAGCCTATGAATGCACGTGCATTATCCGATATTATGGTCTTTGGTGGACCATACCAACATACTATATCCTCCAAAAATGCTAGTATTTCTACTTCTGATGAATTCCTAAGGGGTATAGCCTCAGACCATTTGGTGAAGTAGTTAGTGGCAGTAAGGATCCACTTGTGTCCGGCTGAGCTAGGTGGATTAATCATCCCTATGAAATCCAGACCCCATTGGGAAAAGGGTTCTTCCACCATTATTGGCCTGAGTGACATTGCTGCATTCTTGCACCTACCCCTGTAGTATTGACACTCCTTGCATTCTCTTACTAGAGCATGCATGTATTTAGACATTGAGGGATAGAAATACCCAGCATGGGTAATCTTGATGATGGTGGTTTGCGCTGAATAATGATCTCCAAAAAGGCCATGATGAAATTCATGTAAGATTTTATGGGTTTGATCTTGGTCTACGAAGTGGAGTAGAATCCCATCAAAGTTCCTTTTAAAAAGCACTCCTTCAACAAGGCAGAAACCGCTATTCTACATCCTATAGAATCTCCTCTTTTCAGAAAAGATGCCTGCTGGGAAGATTCTAGTCTCCATGAAGTGTCTTTGACTCTCGATTCAACTTGCTTCCATTCGCTCAAAGGTGAACATCACAGCCTCCTCCGCAGTAGTCTTGGCTTCTAGAGGGTCAGATTCTTGGGCTATATATTCACAAAGGCCTTTTCCGTGGATTACCTTAGTGGGCCTGACATCAATGTCATATTCTAAGATCTTGGTAATCCAGTTTGCCCTTTTCTTTGTAATGTCAGCCTCCATTATATATTCCCTGACTGGAGGATGAACAACATACATAGTAGTCTTATTGCAAACAATGAAATGCCTGAACTTTTTGAGGCCTTTGACAATGGACAGTGCTTGTTTTTAAACAAAGTTGTATTTAACCTCATACTCCTTTAGAGTTTTGGAATGAAAAGCTATGGGATGCTCATCCCTTTTGTCTCCATCTTTCTGGGTTAGTACCATGATAATGCTATAATTGCTAGAGAAAACATACATTATGAAATCCTTAGACATATCAAAGTTTGAGAGTATTGGAGCAGAAGAGATGGCATCTTTGATTTTCTCAAATGCCTCTTTTTCTTCAGGAGTCCATTTAAAATGTATTTCCCTTTTAAGCATTAGCGTGATAGGCCTCACCATTCCAGCAAAGTTTGAGATGAAATGGCTAACAAAGTTGACCTTTCCTAGGAAGGACTAAACACCTTTCTTCTTGATGGGAAGAAGAAGCTCTTTTATTGCCTTCACTCAATCTAGATCGATGGAGAATCCTTATTTAGACACTATGTGTCCCAATAATTTCCCTTGCGGGACCCCAAAGATGCATTTCTTTGGGTTCAATGAAATGCCGAATTCCAAACACTTTTGGAAAAATAGCTCGAGATGATCGAAATGATCTTATTTATGCTTTGAAAACACTGTCAATTCATCCAAGTAGATGAGGATGATTTTATTAATTATCTCCTTAAAAGCCAGATCCTTAGCCCTCTGAAAGGTGGCACTTGCGTTAAACAATCCAAACGACATTTTCTGGCAATTAAATGTTCCCCATTTGGTTGTGAAGGTTGTCTTATGGCTTTACCAGCACTTGGTTATAACCTGAGAATCCATCCATCATCAAAAACATCTCCAACCCTACCAAAATGCTTAACAATTGTTCCATTGGTGGCAAAGGGTAATGGTCTTTTAGAGAGGCTTGGTTCAAGTCACGAAAGTCCACATAGAGCCAAATATCCCCATTCTTCTTTCTGACTGGTACCAAATTTGATACCCATGTACTATGCTTGATGGGGTAGACAATCTTGGACTCTATCAATTTCTTCAGTTCTTGCACCATGAGAACCTCAATCTTCGGATTGACAGGTCTCTATTTCTGTTGAACCGACTTGGCCCCATCGACAAGCTCAATGGTGTGTTGAATGATGCTAGAATTGTAGCCTTTCAAATCCTCATATGACCATGCTAGCACGCCCACGTATTCATCAGAATAATGAGCCAACCTTTCTTGATCTTCTCAGGGAACTTCCTTTCTGACCTTAAGTGTTCTCCCATTCCCTACTGACATTTCGGTGTAGTCACCCTTATCGGCTGTGAGTTTTCGCTTGTCATTTTTAGCATCATCATGGTCAAATAAATTCTCCAAGGTGATCAATCCATTTGGGAGCTTTTTGGATTTAAATTAAATGATTTGATCTCTATAAGACTTCTTTACTTTAGACTGCATTTGATTGACAAACTCTCCAAAGTTTTGAATGAATAGAGCAATTTTCTCATGACTGTCAAAAAATTGCCAGTGGGTGTCATTGTCTGGAATAACTGGTTGAATGATCACGTGGACCGCTTGGGGGTTGGTGAGCAAGTCCACAACAGGGTTGAATTGCAACCCAATAGTGGCCATCCGATCAGGGGATGCATTTGTCTTTTGAGGAATCCTCTGGATGTTAAAGGCATCAAAGCTTTCAATCAAATCCGATGTCCTATGACGGTAGGACCTCATGCAGAAGTTCTTGGCACTTGATATTTCTTAGACCTGCTGCACTATCAGCTCTGAATCACCAAAAAATTTCAGTTGTTTTTATGCCCATCCTTTCTGCCAAACTTAGGCCTTGGATCAACCCTTCATATTTTGCTTCATTGTTGGAGCAAGCAAACTACAGGCAGAACGATCTCAAGATTTGTTCACCCGAAGGTGAAGTAAGGCAAATTCCAACGCCTGAATCTACCTTACATCTTGCACCATCAAAGTGCAAGGTCTAGAGCACAGAAGACAACTCTTCCTTGGTTAGTGGACCCTTAGTTAGTTTTGGGATAATCTGATCCTCGTAAAAAATATAGTAGGTACCAAGACCTGTGGCATGGTAATTGGAATATGGATTAAAATTTATGAATTTGTTGACAAAAACTTCTTGCTCTGGTGTAATATCCCTAGTCACCTCTTCATCCTCTAGAAGTTCTACCATTTTTGTCTCCTCATTAGAGATGGAAGTATGAGTAGGCTCAAAGTTGAGGATAGCTTGATCAACTACATGCTCGGTGTATAGGGGTTCTGAAAGAATTTTGAGCTTAGCACCATGCTGGGTCTGAAGGATGAGGTGGGACCAATCTAAAGATAGGTAACCTCCTATTTCGGTGGTAAAGTCTCGAGAGAGGCAAAGGCCGAAGAAAGGTGGGATGTCAATAACTACTACTTCCTAGGACACGATGACACTAGGACACATGAACAATGTTAGCGAAAGGCTTTTAATAAGACCCACAGTTTGGATTCTATTTCCATATAGTTGCATAACACCCATACTTAGAGGCTCGTATTTGATTTTCAAAACCTCAACAATTTTCTCGGGCATGACCATAATGCTAGCACCAGAATCTATCATAGAATTATGTAATAGCTTGTCTCCTACTATTAGGGTCAAATAGAAAGGGTTTGGTTTAGGCTTACCTTCCACTTGGGATCTAGGTGGTATGACCTCATTTGTCAACATCATTGGCGAGTGTGTTTGTGCTGTGGGGGTCACAAATCTTTCTTCATTAGCTTGCAAAGAACTGGCAACATTCCTGTCAACAGGTTTCTCCACCTCTAACAGAGCTTCTTTTAAATAAATCTTCTGTTTTGGGATGCTAAGGAGATCCCATAAGGAGATGTTAATCGGGGATTTATTTAGCTGCTCCACCACGTCCAATACTGATGGCACTGATGTTTTCGCTTCTCTCAGGATTATAAGGAATAAAATCCTTTCTTAGGTATGTGGTAGCAATTGCGGGTTGTTCAAGAACTTTATCTGAGATGAACCTCCCTTGCATGCCTACATTATCTCCTGTAAAACATCTTTTTGATCAGAGGTTGTAATCTGACTGCACTTGAGGAGCTCCCGAGCTTGATCCAATTGCGTCATTTGTGAGAACGACGTCCTCATCCTCCATCTAGGATAATAAAGGATGGTCTGGAGCTATCTCCATTTCCTACTCTATTGAAATACCTTGCATTTGTGCGATGAGATTCACATTGTCCATGCTACGGGAAGCGTAAACTGAATCATCTGAGGCAACACCTTGGCTTCGTTGATCTGTAATTTTTTGTTGCAAATTGCCTTTCGGGCAGTTTCTTGGGGCATGAGCATTGTTACATGGTTAAAACAAGAATTGGTGTCATTCGCTAGATTATTCTATGCTACGGTCAACTCTTTATTGGTGTTGGGATAAACAATTTGTAGAGGAGTGGGCACTGGAACTATTTGGCCATTTGGCTGACTTGAGGAAGCTTGATTATTCACATATTGGTTTTGCTGACATGTGGGCCTATTCCCTTGGAAATTTTGTTTGAAAGGAGGTCTAGTAGGGGGGATTTGGGATCTTTTCAAATTAATGATTTCATTTGAGAAAGATCTCAACAAATTTTTCATATCATTGACTTTTGCAGCCAGAGATGAGGGGGAAGACGTGCTTTCTTGTTGGGATCTTGGATACAAATACATAGATTGGGGTGCAGATGTGCTAGGCACGGTTGGCTCAGGAACTGGATTTGATAACTCAAGGAAGAATGACATGAGTGGTCATGGCGCAAGCTTTCTAGCATCAATTAAATTGTTTTCTACTCGAACCGCCAAGTCATATGCATTCAGGAGAGTATTTCCTCCAAGAGATTGGATCATCATAGATATATCTGAATTGAAGGCTTTTAGATAAAAAATAAATGCCATATCTGCAGGAGGACGAGCGGATAATGGTATCCTCTGCCAGGTCCTTTGAAACCTCATATTGCATTTTGTCACCGCTTCCTAAGGAGCCCTTTTGATGGTAATCAATTGCTGCATTAGAGATGATCTATCAGCCTTGTTAGAAAATCTCTCAAAGAAGCAGTCACCCAGCTGGTCCCAATTGGTTATAGAGTTTGGACCAAGAGATCTATACCAATCTAAATCTCTTCCTTTGAATGAAGCTGCAAGAAATCTCAGAGCTACATTTTGCTCTGTAATGTTATGGATGCCGCAGACATTGACCACATCTTGTAGGTGTTCCCCCGACATCTTAGAACATTCTCTGGTGAATTTAGGGATAACTTTTAGTGCGGAGGTAGGAATTGGCCTCCATACTCTAGGTGGAACGAGAGGAATGAGAGGGCTACCACTATTCCAAGTCATAAAGTTTCTAGGAGGAACTTGAGCCATTACTATGGGAACAGGTAACACATAAATAAAAGGTGGATTCTGAGAAGAAGTAGCAGTGGGAAAATGGACGTTTACTAGGGGTGGGAGAAGAAAACTTGGAGTTAAAGCTATTTAACTCTTGGTAACAACTATATGGCTCATAAACTTGCTTAGGCTTTGTTCAAAATTTGAGTCCCACTGGGCATGCCAGAAAAATAACTGTTGACTCTTAATTTTACATTAAACACTAACAACCTTATGGGAAATTTAGTGATGGGGGACCTTTTGTGCGAGATTCACTGAATGACCTCCGGGTTTGAGAAGCCAACTCTTCATACAATTGGGGGAGAAAAGAGGAAGAGAGAAACTTAAAAAGCTACACTACTTAGGCGATACACCAAAATATTTTTGTAACACTAACAACATATAAAACCCAGATACATGCAATTTTAAAGCTCATTTAACAATCTACATGCTCAACATCATTAGAGAAGAAGATCAAAATACACTCCATTCAACATAATATGAAATTCACCATTCATCCAATAGATAATAAGTACTAAAACATAGTTTAATATGTAGAGGCTCATAGCATATATCATAAGAGAAAATGAATCTGAATACAACACATCAGTCAATTTACTAAGCTTCATATAAAACAACCATAGAGGCCATAGGAACAATCTGATATATCTATCATTCACCTAATTTAATTAACATAAGGAATTTTCAATGAGCCAAAGTCTAAGCCTTCTTTTGAAAGTCTGAACTATTTTTAAGCAGAAAAGAAGGCCTATATAGAGCCCTCGACCTTCAACAAAATAACATAAAAGAATCAATGAAATCCTAGCAGCCACTTCTGAATAGGAATCTCCCAGCATGGCACTCTGTGAGATGCTACCTAACGAAAATGAACTTCAATGTTGTTACCTCAACTGCATCATGGTGACCCCTGCACCTGCCAAACAAGAAAATTGCGATGCAAACAACATTCTTGTTCATGAACCATCACAGAAGACACGTGGCAAATCGGGGGAGACTCAAAGTCGAGCACAAAAAGAGAACTGGAACATGCAATATGGGGGAACCAAGTGTCGCTGCCAACACAGAAAAGATGGTGGGGCCAAGAAGCATACACCAAAGAAAAGACTAGCACCATGCGGTAGCTCTGTGTCCTCTCAAAATTGGGCGAGAAGAGCGAGCCACTTAGAGCAATGCCAAGACACCACTTGGCACATGTGTGAGCGATCAGAAGAGTGGGCCAAATACTTAAGTCAGGGGCCAAAACTTTACCAAAATGCCGCACATGAACCATTTCGAAAGAATATTAAGAAGTGCAACACAACTTTGTGGTTTTACCCATTATAATTAGCAAGGATATTTTGAAATATGGCCTTTATTGAAGTATTCTCCTTTTTAGACCATTGGATAAGAGGCAAAGGTGATCCAACAACTTTTTTCTTCTCATATATAGGATCTAGGATGTCTCCATCCTCCTCAAGATCTTTGAGAACCTCAACAAGATCAAAATTCTCAATTTTCTCTATTGTTAGATGACAGTAGTCAAGTCTTTGGATGTCCTCTTCAGTTTTGCAATAAATCCATACATCTTCAATTCAGTGAACATGGTGTAGATATTCTTGATTTTATTTTTCATACCCCTATAGTCAAAATACTTTCTGGCCTTGAAAAATTTCATGGTCACTCTCCTCATTTCTTCCTCCATGGCATGGGCCTTGTAGATAGAGTTGATGGAGTATCTCTTAATGGTGATGGAGAACTTGAGACATGTCTTATGAGCTCTATATTGATGCTCATGGATTGATATCATTTGGAGAGCCATCTCCATAAGGATGATTTTATCTGATGGATATCTTGGAAGCATGAAGGGCTCTCTATCAAAACATCCAATCCTAATATATGTAAATGTAGGAAACTATAAGAAAATACAACTATATTCACTTAGTACTTTCCAAGCCTCATCTAATACTCTCTTGTTCTAAAGATCTTTACCAAATAAACACATGTAATGGAAAAAGAAAGCATCTTTGACCCTCCTGGAATGATTTAAACTCTCTTTGAAAGTTAACTGGGTGAAGTACTGATAAATAGGAACCTGACTCCTATCGCCTGTGGTAAATAAACCTATAAAATGCCTCATTGAGGAGCATGCATAGACAAGATATGAAGTCATATAAAATTTCAAGGTGGTGGGCACCTTGGTCAACTATTCACACAAAGCATCTACAATCTACTTGCCCCAGTAGATCTTCTTTTTATTTTGCTTGATAATGTGAATGTAGTGATACATCCACTTGTAGTAAGTATTGTGTCAGGGATTTACAGGTTGATCTTTTGGTGCAATGACAACCACTCCTAAATAATGGTAACAGAGCTGGGTCATAGGTTCAAACCCCGCTTGTGCTGAGGGGGGATTGTTGCAAGGTGTGGCCCTTGATCTTTGTGCAACAAAAGTGGTATGTTTGTGACATGGCTTAATCGCCTCCTATGAATTCTATGTTAGGGGTCCCACAGATACTGAGGGGGGGGGGGGTGAATCAGTATCTAACTAGTAATAAGAATTTCTTAAGTTAAAACATGTTGAACATAATATAATAGTGTACCAGTATGCAAAAAATAATGCAATAAATAGAATCAAGAACATCCACATGAAAATTACACCTTAACACAAGATGTTTAACGAGGAAACCCGGTGTGGGAAAAAACCTCGGTGGGATTTGTGACCCACAATATTCACTCACTGGCCAATAAGAGAATATTACTTACAATAGGGGCTTGCACATGCAGGAAGGCCAACTGCCTAGAGCTCACTACTCAATGAGAAGTCACACTGACTTACAATAAGGATTATACTAATCCAATGACTTGTATTGCTTTTCAATAGCATCTTCAATGCTAGATTCAGTACTGGTTCCTGCTCTGTTCTTTACATATACCCTTGACCTATATTTCGCACATTAGGTCTACCTAATATTTTCCTTAATGCTTCTTCATCACTCCTACAAATGTCTACAATGATCTCCTTTATATATAAGAGTCATTTTACAATTTGCCAAGTTGGCTTACAATAATAAACAAATATTACATAACAAAAATCCTGTCGGCCTCTGTGCCGGTACACTTGTTTTCTTCTGTGCCGGTGCCGGTGTAGAGTGATCTTCTGATGCTGGTGCACTGTCTTTTTGGTGTAATGCTTTGCCGGTGCCATAGGATTGCAAGGTTGCCTGTGTAATGCTTTGCTGGTATAATGTCTTGTCGGTGCCATAGGATTGCAAGGTTGCCTGTGTAATGCTTTGACGGTATAATGTCTTGTCGATGCCATAAGATTACAAGGTTGCATGTGTAATGCTTTGCCGGTGCCATAGGATTGCAAGGTTGCCATCAATGACAAAACCTTCAATCACATACAATGCCTCATTGGAGTGTGCATATGTCAACATTCTATAAGTCTAGTGGTTGTATTGGGCATTGACAGGTCAATATTTTGGTACAATGACAACCACTCCCAACAATACTTAGCAAGGGAGAGAAAAATTAATGGTTGGTGGTGGGATTGTAACCCCACCACACACCATTGCGAAAGGCTCTGGTGTATGGCGAGATTACATCCCCGCCATCCACCAGAGAAAGCGTAGATTAAAGTGGCAAAGGGATGTAGGTCCGTTTGAACCTGACACACATTGTAGCCATTAGCTTTAGTGTGTGGCGGGTTCAAAACCCGACCTCACACAAAATAAATCCAAGACAAAACAAAAGGCAAAAATGATGTGGGTCGGGTTTGAAAGCTTGATACACATAAAATTCGAGGCTTTGAATAAAATGAATGACTTATCAAAATGGCTATGCGGATTTGAATAATAACAATATTTATCAGAAAAAAATTCGATGTATGTTGTTAGCATTCAAGCTTGACTTCACGTCAAAGCTGAAAAAGATACTGAACAAAAATTAGGGGGGAGATCAAAATATATACCTAGAGAAAGACGAATTTGATGTCAAACAAGAAGAGCTTCGATTCCTTATGAAAATAAATAGGGGCAACACTTGATAATAAAATATTAAAAACTTGAATGCAATCATACTCTCAAAGCATTAAATGATAAATCGTGCCTCATAATGGTGTGAATCAGACTTATAGGTCCGATTTGCACCAAAGTGACCTAAAAGGTGTAAATTGGACTTAGAAGTCTGATTCATACCAAAAAGACAACAAAGGTGTAAAATCAAGTTTAAAACCTGACTTGACACCAAGTGACTGAAAATGGTGGAAAATTGGGTTTAAAACCAGATTTAACACCAAAAAGGAAAGTTATCTTTTTAAGTTAAAATATGAAATTTTAACTAATCAGATAAAATTCCAAGATCAGATACTAAGTATTAAAAGACAAATGAGATGACAAAAATTCCAAAAAAACTTGTCTTTAGAGAAAAGAGGACAAATTTAGGTAAAATTCATAGGGGTTATTTTGTTTTCCTTTTGAAACAAAAACAAGGATAACAGTTTTTTATCGACTTTGCTAGGGAGCACATGCAATCAAGTATTTCTTTTTTATTGTAGCAGTCTAGTGCTCTTGTTTTTGGTATCTATATATTTTAGTATTTCTTCTTGTGTTAAGTTTCCAAGGTTGCTAATATGGCCGATCAAAGTTACACACATGGAAGATGAAATCAAGGTATTGTTGACCCTGTTTTTGAATTACTACAAAAGAACAACTTTGATTATTTTCCTTCCAGATCGGTGTCTCCTTTGCAATGTACAAGAAGTTATACTCCTACAAGTGAAAGATCACCCATTCCCAATGAAGCTTCTAGTGCTTCAAGATATTTGGCAATACCACAAGCTCAAAGGTTTGTGATACCTCCATATCATCCTTTACAACTAGTTTCAATGGTGGTTCAAGGACCTTGGGGTCAAAATTTTGTCCCTCTTAACTTGACTCTACCTCTCCATCCCCTTCCGCAAGGTTCACTGAAGAATGTTCCTAATTTCTTCAGAGATGGAAAACAACACCCAGATGAACATATTGCAACATTTCACATTGCATGTGGGATTCTTGGCATTAAATATGAAGATGTAGCTATTCTTCTCTTTGTTGAGACATTACAAGGTGTTGTAGCTGATTTGTTCTATCATTTGGCACCTTAGACTATTACTTCCTTGGAAATTCTCAAAGCTCAGTTTGAGGCATGCTTCAAGCTAGAAGAAGATGCTCTTGCATTGTTGGCCCAATTAACTTCCATGAAGAAGGACCCACATGAACCTATGAGATTTTGTGGCTAAGTTAAATAAACTAAAGAATAGAAATCCTACCACTTCTCAGCTAACTCCTAAAAAATCTCAAATGCTTCTTTGTGAATGATCAAATGCTAGAAGTCATCTTCTTGTTAAGAAGAATGACTCCTATTAATTTGATAGTAGCACAATCTCAAGCAGTAGAAATTGAAGATAATTTGATTCTTGTCGGTAAAATAAAGAAAAATCCCAACAAGGCTAAAGTAAGTTTCTTTGTTCCAGAAACTTCTATTTCTCAGACGTCTTACCCTTCTCCATACAAGGATGTTCCATGAAGAACATACCCCAATAATGCTAGTAACTATGTTGTGAATAACCAAACAAAATTGCCTCCTCCTCCAGAGAGGTTGGCTCTTGAAGCTCTGCCTTCTAACTCAACAGTGGGATACTTTGAAGTAGAGAAAGGTGATTTTTAATATTTTGAGGAAGATTTTGTAGCTCTTTTCCAAGAGCATAGTGAAGAATCTGTTGGCGACTCTACAATCGGTTATATGCATTTTGAAGAATCTCCTGAGGTGGTTGATGCAAGTATAAATGTTGTTCTCACTCAGTCTCATAATCAACCTGATCATCCTAAAAATGATGAGACAAAGTAGAAATATACTTAGTTGAAAGTTACTATTGCAAAGAGGGGAACTCCTCTTCCCACATTGACTAAATTTACTTTGAGTGATAACCAAGTAAGTACCCCTACTCAACCTCTCATTGGTTCAAATGTATCAACAACCAGTGTCAATAATTCCAAATCCCATGATATGATTTTACCTTCTTTGTCAAATGCATATCAGCCTTTTGATATAATTGACCGCGTGAAAAAGACTAAGATCCAAATGTCTAAGGTTGAATATCTGCAGTCTAATCTTGATCAATTTGGCAGATTGGTCAAATTTGTAAAGTATAGAGATTCTCAGCCTAATGTGAGATCTTCCAAAAATAATCTTATGTTATCTGAAGCTAGGAAAGTTCCCAATAATCTTGTCACCATTCCTTCCTCAGTGCTCGGGAAAATAGATCCTTTCTATATTTCCTTGTTAATAGATGGTTTCAAGCTGAGTAATTGTGTTATTGATTCTGGAGCCTCAGATAATATGATGCCTCTCAAAGTATCTAGTGCACTTGGTTTAACATTGACCAAAAATTTTAGTCACTGTTATTCCATGAAGAATAAGAAATTACCTCTTGTGGGGTAAATTAAGGATGAGCAATTTGAATTCGTGTCATTTCCCAAATACAAAATCAAAATGGCCATTCTTGTTGCTGACGTCTCTAATTCATATGGGATGCTGTTGGGATGAAAATTTTGTAAAGATGTAAGTGGTTAGCTACATATGGACATGACTTAAGTTAAAATTCTAGTTAAGGGAGTCATACAAAAGCTCATTCCTGAAAGAGAAACCAAGTATACTATGCTGAAATCAGATGAACATCATGTACAAATTTTGTTCGAGTCAGCAGGTATGGGAAACTATTATCTACAAAAAGATGAAGTTTATGAGTTTGCTGAAGATTGGGTAGAAGTTTTGGAATCTAAGACATCTCAATCATCCATTAATGGTGACAATGAAGAGTCTAGTTCTTCGCATATATTAGTTTATGTATGTGAAGATCAAGAATCAATCACAGGTTCATCTAAGTCCTTTTTCATGATTGAAAAAGGTGAAAGTTCTTCCAGTAAAGGTGAAATTCCTTTTCCTTGTGATGAAGATATATCCATGAGTCTTTTTGATGATACTTCCAATGATATCTGGACCTTGGAGTTATATGGTAGCTATGTCTCAATTGGTTTTGGTGCATCATTCTCATTTCTCCTCAAGGGGAGGTTTTCCCTTATTCCTTCAAGTTACAATTTGCTAATACTAATAACATGGTTGAATATGAGTCATTGTTGTTGGGTATGGAAGTTACACACAAGAGCCAAATTAAAATCTTCATGCACAAGATGATGTCGAGCTAGTACTGTGCCAAGTGAGAAATATTTATCAAATAAGAAATGAGAGGATTAAGCACCATCACAACCTTGTTTGGGATAATATTGAAGGATTTGATGCTTTCAATATTTCCATGGTTCCAAGGAATTTCAATGATAGGGTGAATTCCCTAGCTACTTCTGCCACTCTTTTGATTCCACATAAGGATTTCAGCCAAGAAAGGTATACTATTAAATTGCTTTCAAGGCCAAGTGTTCCAAACAATTGGGATCATTGGCAAATCTTTAAAGATGATTTCAATAATCTTTACTTTGAGGGTAGCAACTTCTCTTCTTCAGATTCAACTTTTGATAAGGAATCCAAACAACAAGAAATCCTTTAGTTGAAAGGTAATAAAATTCCTAGAGGATTCGTCTCACTTGAACAGTTGTTTGATAAACATGATAGATATATTAAGCGACCACAACAAGTGTCATCAGATGATGCCATGGGATATGAGAAATACAATATTGAATCAGAGAGTGATCCAAAATATGTATACATTGGTAATAGTTGTACTCTAGTTGAAAGAGAGTAATTCATTCAATTGTTACATCAGTACTTTGGTGTGCTGGCATATTCATATGATGATTTGAAGTCTTTCAAACCCAAGGAAGTACAACATGATATTCCCCTCAAGTTTGGGATGAAACCTTTTAATAAAAAACAAAGGTAGTATAATCCCAAAATTTCAGGTACAATACTATAAAAAATTCAAAAGATGTTGAAGGCTAGAATAATATTTCCAATTTATCATTCAACTTGGATTGATAATATTGTACCAATAAGAAAGAAGAATGGGTATATTCACATTTCTGTGGATTTCTGCAATCTTAATTAGTCTTCCTTAAAGGATAATTATCCTTTACCAATGATGGATCAAGTCTTGCAGATAATCACTCGTTCACAGATGTTCTCCATGCTTGATGGATTCTCAGGCTACAACGAGATTGAGGTCAATGCAGGCGATCAACACAAGACTTCCTTCATAACTCCTTGGGGTACCTTTGCTTATCAAAGGATGCCTTTTGGTTTGATCAATGCAGGTGCAACCTTTTAGAGGGCTATGGACATGACTTTATAAGGTATCATCGGGAGATATCTTGTTGTGTATCTTGATGACAACAGTTTTGTCAAAAGATCGTGTAGATGTCTAAAAATGGTCAACGCTTGCGGAGTCATATTTTAACATTTGCGCATTGCCTTATTTTAGGGTTTTTTGCATCGCATTAACATTTCTTCTATGTTGCGCACTTGGTCTTTATCATTTGCAAGCATCGAGTCTCTCTTCTGCATTCTTCATCTGTCTCGCTTTCAAATTTGGTCTTGTCGATAACAATCTTCAATCATGATTTTGGCCGATCTTATCCTGGCGCATCAATGTGCGTGCTCATTTGGCATATTTTGACATCGTCAATTTGATTTCATTTTGGACATCGCCAATCCTAATCGATGATAGAATTAGGGTTTTGTCCTCTTGTCAATCTCATCAATTTTGCGATCGATTTGTCATTGATCATTGTCCTTGTCAATCTTGTCATCTTGCGATCGATTCGTCATCGATCCTTGTCCTTGTCAATCTTGTCATTTTGCGATCGGTTTGTCATCGATCGTCGTCCTTCTCAATCATATCAATTTGGATCAATTAGTCATTGTTCCTCATCAATTGACACATTTATCAATCAAATCGTTTGTCAGCATTGGTCCTTTGTTAATCAGAATCATGATCGAATCGACATCAATTATCTTTTGTCAAGACCTAATTGTCATCCTTGCATTTCTAATTCATCTTCGAGGGTTTTATGATTTATTCATTTAACCTTGTTTGTCATTTTCCCTCTAGGTTAAATAATTTATTTATTTATCCTAAGTCTTCTTGTCATAATTAAATATTTATTTAATTGGCTAACTAATTCCTCCCTCTTTTTGTGAATTAATTAATGAATGAAAAATTATTAATTAATTTACCTAATTTTTTAATTTCCTAATTTCTAATTCATCTAATTTTCTATTTTCTCCTATTTTTCTAATATTTCTCCTAATTTCATGGGAATGACATAGCAAATTTGTCATAATTTGTCAATCAATCAATTTTGCATAGCAACTTTGTCAATTTTGTCATAATTTGTCAATCAATCAATCTTGCATAGAAAGTGTCAATTTGTCATAATTTGTCATATTTGTCATTCTTGATTTGAAATTTCCTTTCAAATCTCTTCATGCTAATCTTGTCATCTCTCCAATTTGTCTATAAATTGGATGAATTTCTTCAATCAAAGGATCCCCGAATCAATCAGGCTTCTAGTATTCTTACGCTGCCGTCTTGTCAATCTTGCTTTCATATTATGCTTATGCACTTATAGGTGAGATCCACAAAACAAAGCAATTTGAAGGAGAAAGAAGGACAATGGAGAATCATGGAGGAGACATTTGCATTTGTGATGGTTTGCGTTTGAATTGAATGTTTTATTTTCATATCTCTATTGAATGTTTTAGGATTGTTATCATTGCAATTGAGTTTTCATGATTGAGCTAGTTTAATTTTGATTTGCTTTGATGTTTTACCAAATTCCTATCTACATTAATTGGTGAACCCGATGTGAACTAACCATTTAACCATGTTTTGAGTGCCTTTTGAGCTGATTTGCAGGTAAAATCCCAAGAAACAGGGCAACTCAGGGCTTTCTGGGCACTTCTGCGCCTGTGTCAAAGGGATCTGCGCCTGTGTCAAAGGGATCTGCGCCTATGTCAAGGGATTTGTGCCTGTGTCAAAGGGATTTGTGCCTGTGTCAAAGGGATCTGCGCCTATGTCAAGGGATCTGCGCCTGTGTCAAATGGATCTGCGCCTATGTCAGTGCATTCTGCGCCTGTGTCAATGCATTCTGCACCTGTGTCAAGACATTTTGCGCCTGTGTAAGGCCAGAAACAGAGGTGAAAATCAATGTTTTTACTTGCAAATTACTTTGTTTTGCATTCTGTTCTTGTATTCTGGTTTTCTTGGGTACTGATTCTCTGTGCAGCACCTTGGCATTACGTGTGATGAAGACTAAGAATGAAACTACTAACAAATCTTATGCAGGTTCGCTAGTCAAAGACCAAACAAATCAAACTTCTAACTTAGTGATTTTGTAGGTTGCCTTGTATTCCAACCGAACTTTGTGTTTGTGATTCATAATCAGGCACCTAGTATGTTTGCTAAGTAGGATGGAATGAACATGTGTTTACTTTGTTTGTCGAGTTTGACATTGGAGTAGGAGAGTATGCTCTCATCCTTCTTAGGGTGATCAGAAATCCAGATCTTCGATACCATTCTCATGTTTTAGATTGTTTGTTATCTTTAGAGGGCCTGCCTTCCTGACCATTTGCTTTCTTTTGCAAGCAAGTGACAATCGTGAGAAGGGAACGACCCAAAGTGAGTATAGCTAGAGTACCTTGGCATTCTAACTCACTACAAATAAATACCTGATGGGTGAAAGCTTTGAAGGAAGGGTTACGTGGGAATTGTAGTTACTTGCGAAGTGATGACCCTTGGACTCTTTCTCATATCAGCATCTAAGTAGGGCCTCATGGTCTAAATCGTGCTTGCGCGACTACATTTGTTTGGTATCTTGGTGGGCCTATGTCTCAATCACGCTTGCATGACACCAAGGAGTAGCGCTTAACAAAAATCCTTATTAAACACCTTGTATTTAGAGGCCAAAAATCTTTCTAGTTGCTTGAGAAGGAGGAGTTCGGATACTTGGAAGAGATACTAAGTTTGCCATGGGGAGATTTCCATGGGGATTGATGTTTGGCTGCCCTGAGAAGTGAGTGCCATGGAGGGGAGCCTGTGGGGTCAAGCATCTATGTATTCTCCTTGAATCTCATAACGAGTCTACCTCTCAAGTACCTACTATCCTTACCTACCATAAGAAATGTGTGAATGAGCATGATTTTCTTGAGTCTAAGTTAAAATATCTTGTCTTCTTTGCTTGTCAAAAGTTGAGTTGTGTCTCATTTCAAAAACAAGACAAATTGATTCAAAACAAGGTTAAACACAGGAGTATTTCATTCAACGAAGTTCAAAACACCTTCAAACATGGTTGTCAAACATTTTTCAAAATCTTGTCTCAACATTCATGTCACTTAGATTTAGGTTCATCCTAGGTTTGCATTTTGCAAATTCATTGTCAATTACCAAGGTTAAGTTTCACCTAGGTCATACTCCTTTGCATATCAATAAGGGTCATCCATTTACATGTGTCTTCTTGCATTAGAGTAATACCATTTCATAATTCAACCTTAGGTTTTATCTTAGGTTGACATTGTCATACATTTGCATTTGCACCCTTGTCCTCATAACATTAGGTCACATTTGCATACCCTAGGTCTCTTCATTAAGCTTAAGTCATTATCATATTAGGGTAATTTGCATAGTAATTGTCCCTTTGCATATAGTGTCAAAACTAGGTTTTGTCATACTTGAGTAATCCAAATCTTTGATAAACCCTAAGTTATTGTTAGGAAGTCTAGACCTTATCAAACTTTTGTCTTTTTGTCATCATTGTCATTTGGTCAAACCTAGCTTAGTATCCAAGCATATAGGGGAGACATTGTCATTTTGTCCTTTTGTCACTTGGTCCTTTTGTCCTTTGAGGTCTAGACATCATTTCAATTTCCTAAGGGTCTCTTTTTAGATTTGCATTCCAAAAAGTTTGTCAAAATCTGGAAAAAACAACAAAAACATAGGTTGCATTCTTGCCATAGATTACATTTTCATCTATTTAGTTGCATTTAGTTGCATATCATACATCATCCTTTTAAAATCAAAAATCCCAAAAACATTGCATATTGACATGTCTATTGAAACAAGGTTCCAAGAACCAATGATGAAACAAAGTTTGACATATCAACCGACAATGCAATCACAATTCTATCCAACCCAACAACAAAACAACATTGATCAAACTTTTTATGATGAAACAAGTCTCCAAATACAAAAACTAGAGGAGAAACTAGCTCAAGAAAAGGAGATATTGGAACAAAGAGTGAAAAACATTGAGAAGAATAGATCACAAATGTCCAAAATGTTTCAAAAATTTCCAGGTCGAAATCCAAATATTGAGCCAATTGATGTAAGATCTCTTATCGAATGATTAGACATACCAGCTCTCCTCTCACAAATAGAGATGATGAAATAGTTTCAAGAAAAGAGACAACAACATTATGTGCCTTCACAACAAGAACACAAAGGTGTTTACTATCAATCACATTTTCAACCATCACAATCAATTGTTCAACAGTTCAAACATTTCCAATAGACACGACCAATGGTCCAACAGACGCAACCAACACAACCAATGGTCCAATTTCAACAATATGTCCAACCAACTATACAATGTCAACAAATAGTTCAACCAATGGTGGAATATCAACAAGTTCAATTGACATATCAATGTCAACAACCACAACCAAACATTCAAAAACAAAACTTGCAACATGCACCAAGCCAAATTTTGAACATGTCAAACCAATTTGATCAACATCTAGTCCAATATCAAAACATGACATCAGACTAGAACCAACTCCTTTCCAAACAAGTTCAAATTCTAGATACAACTATGTCAAAACCTTGAAAGAAAGGTGGCTTTATTGCAAGGATCTTAAGAAAATTACCAAGTGAGTTCTTTGAGGAAGATTAAGATAATACAATTATTTCTAGCAATGCCTCATCCCCCCACAAACAAATTGACTCTCCAGTGGCATCTATCCCTACACCTTTAGAATTTTCACAAGAACCTTCCATATTGTCCTCATCAAACAATACACCCAAGGATGAAATTATCCAAGGGCTATCCATAATTGATTGCCAAGATAATCCAATTCATGATGCACATCCTTGTCATGTTTCAGAAATACAAGACCCAATGCTACCATGCACTTTATTGCCATTACCTATTTTAGAGGACCCCATTCAAAGTCCCTCTTCCTCATGTTCAAGCATTGATTCCTTGCCAGAATCCATCACAAATGTTCAAAGTGCATTTCCTTCATGTCAAAACATTAATCCCTTGCCAAAATGCCTCATGCATATCCAAAGTTCAACCTCATGTCAAGAGGATAATTTAGAGCATGAAGAAACGTGTCTTGAAACAGATCAAGATCAAGATCCCGAAACCTTATCATCCCATCCAATTGTTGACCAAGATCCCATTTCCTCAGACACTCATGATGATTCCCCTATTCTTGTCCATCCTATCCAAAGTCCTATTGACACTCCATTCCCCGAGCAAGATCAAGATATCCCAATCCATCCAATCCCAAACGATCCCCTTCCTTTTCATGAAAAAAATGTCCTTTCAAATCCCATTGACATTCCACTTCCTAAGAAAGATCAAGATATCCCTTCCATCCTTTCCGATGATCCCATTAAAAGTCAAGAACAAAGCACCTTTAAAGAGGATTCCAATGATCTTCCTCCTTGTCAAGATCAAATTATTCCTTTAAATCCTCCACAAGATCTTTTTGTTCCTCCATCTCCTTGTCTTAATGCTCCATATACACTCCAAGATCGCATTTCTTTTGATGATCCCATTATTTCTCCCATTCCATCTCTTGAAGAGCTTGTCATTGAACCATGTCCACTACACAATCCTAGTCCCCCTCATGATCCTAATCCCCCTCATGATTCTAACGTGTCAGTGCAAGATGTTCATGAACCCTCGACATGCATAATGGGTTCTTCCACTTTGGTGCAATCTGATCCACTTCAAGATCTCATTATTTCTCTCATATCATATCCACCTCATAATGGACTCACATCTTCTTCCCAAAGAAAAGAGTATCCTACAAGTCAAAATATTCATAAAGGCAAAGGAGTAGACCTTCACAAGAAAGAACTCCTCCATATCAAAGAAGATCTTAAGGCTCATGTCTACACAACTCACTCTCAAGACGTTGGTATCCCTCCATCAAAATCCAAACATATCCCTTCCCCATCATACCTTCCATCCATCTTAGGTCCTTACATCCCTTCGTCCTCTATGCAAGGTCAGAAAAGGCACACATCCTTGAGTAAATTTCATCAATCCAAAAGAACTCCATTTCATTCATATCCATCCATGCATTCCTTTCCCCCTCCAAGCAATTTGGATGCCAAGCATAAAAGTCATAAGTCTAAAAATCCACATGTATTCAAGGATCAACATGTCCAATCTAATCAACATGTCAAAGCAAAGAAAAATATGATCCAAAAAGAAAAGGAAAAATCCAAAAGGTCACAAAGGCCCATTGCTCAAAAACAAAATTCAAAATATATATGGGTTCCTAAATCCTTGTGCAAGCAATGCACTCCAAGGAACCACAAAAGCATAAAAAATCAAAAACCATGTGGATCCCTAAGCGGCTCCTTGAGGCACAAAAGCCTAAAGAAACATCAAAATTGGCATCCAAAGTTGCTATTCCTCCATCCAACCCTCTCAAATTTGTTCCTCCACCGCCTTCTTCATCCATTTTGGGCTCTTATGTCCCAAAATCCCAAGCTATTCCTCCATCCAAATCTCACAATCTGAGATACATCTTTCCTCCATCAGTCCATCACCCCTCAAGGTGTGTGCCAATGTTGATCTTGCCTTCATTTCCATCCAGTGAAGCCCAATTCTTCCAATACCCTATCCATTATCCAATGCATATTTTCCATCCTTTGATCCCTTTGATCCCATCCTTTGCATAAATCCTTGCCTTAATTTCATCTCTTTTTCCATGTCCTTATCCTACCAACGTCTTTGAGCATACTTTTAAAGGTCATGGTCCATTTTTTTCAAGGCTACTATCCAAACAAAAAGACGCTTGAGTCCTTCTTCCATCCCCTATCATGTTTCCATCTTCTATTGAAAAAGTCAAAATACAAAAAAAAAAAAAGAAAAAGACAAAAGAAAAACGTAAAGCAAAAATAATTCATCCACTGGTGAAAACCTGGCAAACAAGCGCCTTGGGCAAGTACCGTGATGAAAACCTGGCAAACAGGCATCATGCGTAATCTATGAACTTCTTGCACACCACACTTGGGGGCAGGTTTCCTCCTTCATATCCTATTGCCCTTCATTATCCTATCAAACCCCTGTCATTACCCTTCATATCCTATTGTCCCTCATGCACATATCCCCTTTTCCACATTTGATCTTGATAAGGCTGAGGATCTTCATGAGCATCATGCATCTTGTTTGCAACTTTTAGTCTATCATAGCTTTTGGTCTTTATCCATTTGCTTATTATAACCTTTCATCCATATTCCCTAGCTTATTGCAACTTTCTGCCACTATCCCTTAGCCAATCCCGACCTTCAGTCCATGTCCCTTATCCATTCTTGGTCTTGCTTATCCTATCCATATCTTATCACTATCCATACACTCTTTCTGTCCCTTGATCTTGATCTGACATAAGGACATGAAATGCAAAACATATTTTTCAAAAACCTCTTGACATGTCCCTCATGCCATGTCATTGCTTTACATTGTCATATCCAGTCTCTTGTCCCATCATGCCATAGCCCTTGAAAATTGCATCCGTATTGTCTCCATGATAAAGGGCCTTTGTCTTTCCTCTATCCACCATCATTTTAGCAAGCCTATTTATTCACCTGTCATATTCCTTGCCTTGCTAGACACTGGGGGCAAAATCATAAAAAATCCCCAAAAACCAAATAAAGTCCTAAGAAAAAAACAAATACTAAAAACATTCAAAAAATATCCTGAAATAATCATAAAAATTGAAAAATGTCCTGAAATAATCATAAAAATTGAAAAATGTCCTGAAATAATAAAAAAAATCATATAATGTCCTGAAAAAATCCCTAAAAATCATATAATGTCCTGAAAAAATCCCTAAAAATCATATAATGTTTTGAAAAAATCCCTAAAAATCAAATAATGTCCTGAAAAAAAAAATCCCTAAAAAAGTCAAATAACGTCCTGAAAAAAAAAAAAACGAACAATTTTTTTTTGTAAAAACTCGAAAAACAAAACACCAATATCCCCTTTGTGCATAGACAAATTGCTGAGCATACCTTCGACGACACACAATCACACATTGTGCTTTAATGAAATCATGCATTAATAGATGAACTTTTCAATCAAACCAGACATTCAAACTAATTAACATTGTCACATCAATCAATCAACATCAATATCATTTGTCCTTGTCACTACTATCATGGGTCTTATACAGGGTGTGGTATACTCGAAACCAGACTGTGTCCTGTCTTAGACGGAGTACCGCATTCCCTGAAACCAGATAGCATGATCATCCTATCAACACTTTCAACTTTTGACAATGAAGATCAAGATGTTTGTTTGACTTGTTGGAATTAGCGAGTCTTATCATTTATTGATTTATCTTCGATCATGTTCCTATGTTGCTCGATGATGTCACTGAGTGATTTAGAGTGACCGGGATGGTTCATGGTCCTTTTTTTGTGGTGTTTGCTGTTTGTGGATGTTTGTCACAAATTGGGGCAACTATATCATTGGGTGTCTGTGATAAGTACGTTCAATTTTTGAACACCGCACATACCTCGACCCTTGATGTATGCACCCTAGGATGCTTCACTCATTCCTTGTGTGCGATATGTCTGTATTTTGCAACGGGGGTTGCGTTTTAGCTCTGGCCTTCAATGCCATGATGCTCTGCATCCGTTTTGCTACATTAAATAAAGGTTCTCACCTACAAAGTGTGTTAGTGAAAGCAATTTTTTCTTCTCCTCTAACTGTCCTCTATCTAATTTCTTCTTACTAACATTTCTTCCGTCAGTTTGGGTAGTCAGTTCGGTCTAGTTCTCCGATCTCCAAAAACATAAGCTGCATCCTGCATTCATTGATTAGTACATTTGCATTATCTCGAGCATTTTATGCATTTCATTTTATAAATGCATCAAAAGCACATAAAAATATATTCATACATGTTCCACAATGGTACATAAACAGTGCATAAGGCATCCATACATGAAACCTAAACATACGCCATAACACATTGCATCCCATCATATAGCTGCATATCATATCATATATCAAAACAATATCGGAGTACAAAATTGGACTGTCTGTCCTAAGTATGGCCCCCAGGCTGAATACATAATGTCAAACTACATATGTCTCTGTCATAAGGAGCACGTGCCTTTGTCACTGGGTGCTCCCTCTATCCTCCTCATCCCTGCCATGTCTCAAGGATGATGTCCCTCCTGCCCTAGGTCCTGGCTGTGGTGGTCTCCTAGGTCCACTCACCCCCATGCTGCTCACTAACCTCCGAGAGCGTGGCCTACTCTCTGTCCTTGATCATGCCTGATATGACGCTGCTCTCTACTCTAGTGGAACTGTGCTCTCATATAGTATCCTCCAATGGCATATCTCCTCTCCGGTCTCTACCAACATCTATGCCATCTCACGTGCACTGGCATCCCTAATCGACCCAATATACTCGGTGACTCTCTGCTCTTCTTGTTGTGCCTAGGCTATTGCTGTATCTCAAGCCACTATCAGTTTGGCTGTCTCTACTCTGAACTGATCCTACTCTGTCCTCAAGATAGCATTCTGTCTCTCTAATGTCACAATGTGATCATGCTGACTTGCTATGGTAGCCCTACACATCTCCATCTCCTCTATCCTAGCTATCTCCGACTCTATGGGAATATCCTGCAATGACTCCTGATCGGCTGAATCTGGCTCATACTCCTCATCCTCATCATCTCCTCCATCCTCATCATCTCCCTCATCCTCATCATCTCCCTCATCCTCATCTCTATCCTCATCATCTCCCTCCCCATCTCCAGCAAGTGGGAAGTCCTCCTGTCTCCTAGGTACCAGAATATCAGGATCTGTCAATGGCACAGGCCGTCATCGTGCAAACCATTGCTCATACTCCTCTGTCGTCCTGGCATCCACCACATCTGATCTCCAATCCCACTGTCTTTGTTGTAGCTATGTGAAGTTAGCATATGCTATGTGTGGCTGAATCATCCTCCCCCACTGACTCGTCTCTCTGTGAGATCGGGCAAAGTGTGCAGTCCCTTTGGGTACATCCTGCCTCTCTCCAAACTGTCATCTCACTCTCTCTGGTAGGTACATCTCAATCACTCTCTGGTGATTCACTGGTCACCCAATCAGGTACCTCTCTTGTCTGCAATACGGTAGCTCATAACTATCATCTAACCATCTAGGGCAATCAAGATATGGCCTCCATGTGAACTCTCTTAATCTGTCTAGCTCATGTCGCCATTACAATATGTATCCGAAAGGACCCTATCTTAGTGCTCTCCCATAGCAGTACACATATGGTCGGTGTGGTAATACCTATCTCTCTGCAATCGATCGACATATGGCTATGTGCTCAAATGCCCATACCTGTAGCAGTGTGACCCCACAACTCAAAGTCTGCACTCCCTGGTGTTCTATCTGACGCAACTGAAAATATAGCATAGCAAGCACGCATGGTCCCCATGCATACACAGTCCCCTCTGTCACCATCTGCTCTAGCACTCTTCCCCATCCAATAGGGAATCCATGTCCTCGTCTGTCCCTTGCTAATAGGCATGCTATAACCACTACTGTCACCACATAACGCTGATCATACTTTGATGCCATGGTCTCCCAGCCAATCTCCCTCTCTACGATATCCAGATCATCTGTATCGCACTCAAATAATCTACACAAAGCATCTCTCCCTATTGCTGGGTCATACTCTATCATCTCCCCTTGAATCGGAATGCGGAGGATATGCCATACATCCTCTAGTGTCACTATCGCCTCTTCTGTCAGCAAATGGAATGAGGAAGTCTCCGAATGCCATCGCTCTGCCAATGCGGTAAGCAGTCTTGTGTTTGCCCTAATCTTGGGCATGAATGCGATATAGTATAATCCAAGTCCTGCTAATGTATCTTTGTCCGTGCTCCTGAGTCTATGTCGTGACATAAAGCAGTCAGGTCGGTTCTCCCGCGTGATCAATGGATACTGTCGACTCTGTATCACAATTGGGGCACATTTTGTTAGTTTTAGGGTTTGCTCCTATTGGCTGCATTTCCTTGTTTCATGTACAAATCAGGGTGTTTCTAATCTATTTTGACCTATCCTACCCTTATCCCCCTTTTCGAGATCATTCACATGCTATTTTTAATCAAATTGGGGTTCTCAGTGCACAACTGCGCCTGTGTACCATGTCCTGCGCCTGTGTAGCATCAGCTTGCGCCTGTGTACCCTACACAAACATAGGACATCCTACACAAGCGCAAGATGCACCCACATAGGCGCAGAAGTCATTTTTTTCATTCCCTGTGGGCCCCGCAATGTCCCGCAAGCGAGTAAAATTCATGAAATTGACAATATGGGTTTTTGAGATACATACCACTGCCCCCACGTCATCTGGTCATCTGTAGGTGCATACACATTCCCTGAGGTGATCTGCCATTGGAATGTTTGCCATCTCTATGCAAGCGTCCTTTTCCAAAGCAAAAGAATCCTCCACTTTGGCTAGTGCAAATGAGCTCTTTTCACTCTCTTTGCCTCATTTATAGATCTTTGTCAGTGCATAGATGGATGTGCACTCTCTCCATCTTATGCTGGTCGTGGTCTTTTGCACCTTCAATTGCTTGTCATTTATGTATCCGATCCTCGATTTTCAGTCTGTTTGCTCCTATCATTTTCTATCATTCTTATCGATCAATTGGCCTCTTTTCTGGATGTTTCTAGCCAATTCCTCGAGGGGGCATGCATGTGTCATTGTCAGTGTCTAGGGCATTTTCATTATTGTTCTTTGAAACAACGCTTAAAATCGCATTGTCTCAAAGAGGGGCAAAATGTAGATGTCTAAAAATGGTCAACACTTGCGAAGTCATATTTTAACATTTGCGCATTGCCTTATTTTAGGGTTTTTTGCATTGCATTAACATTTCTTCTATGTTACGCACTTGGTCTTTATCATTTGCAAGCATCGAGTCTCTCTTCTGCATTCTTCATCTGTCTCGCTTTCGAATTTGGTCGTCGATAACAATCTTCAGTCATGATTTTGGTCGATCTTATCCTGGTGCATCAATGTGCGTGCTCATTTGGCATATTTTGACATCGTCAATTTGATTTCATTTTGGACATCGTCAATCCTAATTGATGATAGAATTAGGGTTTTGTCCTCTTGTCAATCTCATCAATTTTGCGATCGATTTGTCATCGATCATTGTCCTTGTCAATTTTGTCATCTTGCGATCGATTCGTCATCGATCCTTGTCCTTGTCAATCTTGTCATTTTGCGATCGGTTTGTCATCGATCGTTGTCCTTCTCAATCATATCAATTTGGATCAATTAGTCATTGTTCCTCGTCAATTGACGCATTTATCAATCAAATCGTTTGTCAGCATTGGTCCTTTGTTAATCAGAATCATGATCGAATCGACATCAATTATCTTTTGTCAAGACCTAATTGTCGTCCTTGCATTTCTAATTCATCTTCGAGGGTTTTATGATTTATTCATTTAACCTTGTTTGTCATTTTCCCTCTAGGTTAAATAATTTATTTATTTATCCTAAGTCTTCTTGTCATAATTAAATATTTATTTAATTGGCTAACTAATTCCTCCCTCTTTTTGTGAATTAATTAATGAATGAAAAATTATTAATTAATTTACCTAATTTTTTAATTTCCTAATTTCTAATTCATCTAATTTTCTATTTTCTCCTATTTTTCTAATATTTCTCCTAATTTCATGGGAATGACATAGCAAATTTGTCATAATTTGTCAATCAATCAATTTTGCATAGCAACTTTGTCAATTTTGTCATAATTTGTCAATCAATCAATCTTGCATAGAAAGTGTCAATTTGTCATAATTTGTCATATTTGTCATTCTTGATTTGAAATTTCCTTTCAAATCTCTTCATGCTAATCTTGTCATCTCTCCAATTTGTCTATAAATTGGATGAATTTCTTCAATCAAAGGATCCCCGAATCAATCAGGCTTCTAGTATTCTTACGCTGCCGTCTTGTCAATCTTGCTTTCATATTATGCTTATGCACTTATAGGTGAGATCCACAAAACAAAGCAATTTGAAGGAGAAAGAAGGACAATGGAGAATCATGGAGGAGACATTCGCATTTGTGATGGTTTGCATTTGAATTGAATGTTTTATTTTCATATCTCTATTGAATGTTTTAGGATTGTTATCATTGCAATTGAGTTTTCGTGATTGAGCTAGTTTAATTTCGAAATTAAACTAATATTGCTCAACAAGTCAACTTTATGCGGAAAAGAGAGGGGAAATGAGTGAAATGAGGGGCTACCAGTTCGTGATCGCGTTGTAACTTCGGATCTGAGCTAATTAGACTGATATGGAACTGTGCTACAAATTTGGAGAAAAGTCATCTGGATCATGGCGGGAATGTACATGATCCTCCACAAAATTCATGAAACGAAAAAATGGTTCTTCCGTCTCTGCAAATGAAGTCCAAACCCACAATTACAACTGTGCACTTGCAACCTACACATAGAAAAGAGAGGGAGAATGGTTGTGGATAGGGGTTTGCCTCGGTCAAACCTCGGTTGAGGAATCAACCTTGAAAGAAAAAAATTGCAAATGCTTGAATGCAAACAATGGAAATGTATACCTTGTAGATCTACAACTTGTTGATGATGATTGCTTTTCTTCTTGAATGTAATCACAAGTGTCATATGAAATGGCATGTAACATGACAAAACCCTAATACACATACATGCTTGCAAATGAATGTTGAAATATTGCTCCAATGGATGAATGAAGAAGAATTCAATGCTTGAATGCTTGATGATGTATATCTTTGTCTATGCCTGCTTATCATCCCTTCGCTTGAATTTTGCCTCCCATCCCTTCCTTCTGCAAATGAGAAAACCAACTCCCTTTTATACATGCCTCTTGAAGATTAATTCATCTCATAAAAGGATGACATCGGGGAGATTTAGGATCCCGAAGTGTAGATAGGGCTGGGGGGACCTATCTTGGGGCCACCTTAAGAGGGTGGGACAGGGGCACCATGCCCCTATCCTGCCCTATCTTGGGGCCCAAATAGGGTCCTAAGGCTATCTCAGGGCTCAAACATGAAGGGGGAAAGGGTTGAAAATGTAGAAATAGGTCTTGTTTGGGGAAGAAGATGTCATCGTCGAGGTGAGGATCTAAAATATGGTTAAAATTGTAGGAGGATAAATTTTATGACACTACAAGATGATATGATGAAAGACAAATTTGTTTTCTGATGGAATGCTAAAGGGAAAGTCACTTTTAATGAATTTAAAGAAGCAATTGCTCATGCTCCAGTTTTGGTTTGTCTAGATTATACCAAAGATTTCATTATGTATAGTTATGCTTCAAAGAATATAATGTCTGCTAGCCTAATGCAGAATAATCAAGAGGGGATATAATCTCTAGTTGCTTTGATGAGTTTTCCTTTAAAATATCATGAGCTGAAGTACTCCTAGATGGGAAAACATGTTTATGTCATGGTCAAAGAAGTTAAGTATTTTAGATTTTACATCTTGAATTCTCATACACTTGTTTTGGTTCCTGACACTGCAGTTAAGTTAATTCTTACTTAGCAATAATTTGGTACCAAGAGAGGCAATTGGATTGCAAAAATTCAAGAGTATTATCTTGAGATCAAACCTATGAAGCTTGTTAATGGAAAAGGTTTGTGTCAGCTAATTGATGAAAATGATTCACCCCATACAAATAAGGAATCTAATGAAATTTCAGATTGTTTGCCTACTGTGTTGTTCACCAACAATATGGAGGATTGGTACTCTAATATTGCTCATGTTATTACATATGGTGAATGCCCTTCATATTTGTGTTACGAGGAAAAGAGAAACATCAAACTCAAAGTTGCAAACTTTCTCATTTGGGACAATTGTTTGTATAAGAAGAATATTGATGACATCTTCTTCACTTCCTTGCACCTATGACAACTCATAATATTTTGAGGGCTAAGTACTATTGGCCTACACTTTTCAAGGATGCATACAAATGGGTACACAAATATGATATTTGACAATAGTTTGTTGGGAAACAAAAGATAGTTGTTCTTCCTCTCAAGCTAGTTGTAATTGATGAGCCTTTCAAACAATGGGGTATTGATTTCATTGGTGTTATTAACACATCTTCCAGTGAAGGACATACCTATGTTCTCATAGCTAAATATTATTTCACTAAGTGGGTTGAAGCAATTCTAGTAAAGTATGCTACTTGGGAAGTGGTGTGCCAGTTCTTAAAACAAAAACTAATATGTAGATTTGGTGTTCCCAATAAGATTGTGGCAAACAATGTAGCTGCATTTTCCTCATATGAAGTAACTCAATTTTTCTTTGAGTATGGAATAATCCCTTGCACATTCATATGATTATTATCATCAAGGTAATGGTCAGGCATAATCCAGTAACAAGAACCTAGTGAATATCATTAGGAAGCTTGTTGATGATAATCAACGATTATGGTAGAAGGCTTTGTTTGATGCTTTGTGGGCTGATCGTATTACTCCATAGAGAGCCATTGGTATGCATCCTTTTCAATTATTTTATGGTCTCATTGCTGAAATTGCTATTACCTTAGAGTTACCTTGTATAAAGTTGGTAAGAGTGGTTGAAGATGAGACTTATCCTAATCCTTTAGATAAAAGAATCATGTTTCTCACTCAGTTAGAGGAGCATCAAGGAGATGTTGTTGATCATCTTGCAAAACATCAGAAGCAAGTTAAAACTCTCTTTGATAAGGAAACTAGACAAAGAGATTTCAAGGTTGGTGATCTTGTTCTTCTTTGGGATAAGAGACGTTATCCGGAGGGAATGCATGGAAATTTTGATTCCTTGTGGACTGGCCCTTTTACAATCCATCAATTGTGTGGAGAATCCAGTTATCTTTTGGCATATTAGGATGGTACTCCATTTTTATTACCTCATAGTGGACACCATATCAAATTATTCACTTAGTGAAGTTTCAAAACTATTGTAAATCCTTGTATAGAGGTCCTTTATGGGCTTTTATTTTTTTTCCTTTATTTTGTTTTTTGTTTTTAGTCTCTTGACTCTATGGCCCAATGGATAAGATGAACACACTTAGATATCTAAGGTTCTACACCTTCGAAATCATTCTTGCGAATGATTAAAATATGCTCCCCAGTCAGAGCTAGCTATTATCCTTGTTTTTGTTTCAAAAAGTAAACAAAATAACCCCTACATTTTTTTCCTAAATTCGTCCTCTTTTCTCTAAATACAAGTTTTTGAGGCATTTTTGTCATCTCATTTGTCTTCAAATACTTAGTGTTTGATCTTGTAATTTCATTTGATTAGTCAAAATTTCAAATTTTAACTTAAAAAGATAACTTTCCTGTTTTGGTGTCAAATTGGGTTTTAAACCCGATTTTGCACCATTTTTGGTCACTTGGTGTCAAGTCGGATTTTAAACCCAATTTTACACCTTTGTTGTCTTTTTGGTGTGAATTGGATTTGTAAGTCCGATTTACACATTTTTGGTCACTTTGGGGGTAAATTGAACCTATAAGTCCAATTCCCACCATTATGAGGCACGATTTATCATTTAATGGTTTGAGAGTCTGATTGCATTCGAGTTTCTAATATTTTTATTATCGATTCTTGCCCTTATTTCATTTTATTTCTTGCTTGGAGATTCATAAGACATAAAAGTTCTTCTTGTTTGAGATCAAATTCATCTTTCTTGTGGTGTAATTCCCGCCAAAATACCCTAGAGAAATAATCTAAAATCTACTAACAAATGGGGATAATTTTTTCTAAAACATTCGTTACTCTATGTTAACATTAACATGCATCAATGCAACATTAACCATTTGCAAGATCACATAAAACAACATGTACATAATCATAAAACTATATTATGCAAGAGGATTAAATCTTTCTAAATATCAACATATCTTCAAATGTACTCTTGCAAACACATCCATTCCCTAGGGTATCTTAACATCACTACTTGACATCATAAATCATAACACCTTTTCACCTAGAACATTATCACCTCTTATCATTCAACTATTTATTTAAATTCCATGCAACTAGGATAACATTAATTCATATGTATAACTCATCACATCGCATTCCCTTAAGTAGAACCATTACATTACTCATCAAGAATATTCTCCATATTCATATGTAAGATTAAAATAGAAAATATTTATCACCTTCCAACTAGGATACCATGGTACTAACAATTTCAAGAATCATATTTAATACTATAAACACATCCCAAACATTCCATTAACATAGTATCTCAATCCCAACATAATGAACATTTATTTAATATAAACAAAAGATTAATGCATCATCTCTTATACATATGCAATTCATTTATAATACAATGTCTTATCTTCCAAGAACATATGAATCGACTCTTAAGTACAACCACATGAAGAATCCAATCCACACATTCTATACCAAGAAAAGTATCCCAATGGAAGAAGGCATTCAACCACCCGACCATGTGGAACCAATCAAGGAACTACCTCCCGTGATAGGAGATGATAAAGGTTCCAAATAAAACTCATGACCTAAGCTGACACCTATCAACCAAAGGATACATCAAGACTCCACAAGACTCCAACAAGAGATCACAACAGACAATTCAACAAAAGGCTAAAACCAACAATAGACCCTCTAGAGGTAATATAAAAAAATCAAGGTATATGGAAAATGGACACATAACATCATCATGAAGGCCCAAATAAGATACAATAATAATCACAACAAACTGAGAACAATCTGAGCAAAATGGACTCATGAATCAAATTCAAAGAAGGAGGCCTTCACAAATGCAATATCAAAGATAACCAATCATGATTGAAAACTATAAAAAAGATCCAAATAACATCAAATCCTCAATAATAGGGCATAAGACATACCACTAGAGTCATATAATCAATCCCTCAATAACGAGGCATTTTCCCTCTCGCTAGAGCATCAAATCGCATAGGAAACACCTACACATTAAGGCATGAAACCTCTTACCAGAGAAAATGAAACATAATAAGAGATAAAAATAGACCATAATCAAATCTAATAATTTCAATACGTACTGCACAAGCCTCTCGAGTAATCACACAGTCCAAAAAAGCACTCAAACAAGCTAAAAATTGACTTTCAAAGACCCCCGAGACAGTTCAGTGCCCCTAGTTCCTAGGTTAGCACCCTTGGTAGGTACCCTAGAGTTTTTGGTACTTACCATGGAGTTTTTTGTTCATACTATGGCATTTATGGTCTCCAAGATGGCATTTTTGGTCATTTTGCTTGCATCTACAGATTAGGACCCTTTGCACCCTTTGTAAGTCTCTCAGCGCCCCTGGTATTAACAGTGGTATTCTTGGTTTGTCCCATAGAACCCATGGTCCAAAAAATAATGTTTTTAGGTGTTCTTACCGTGTGTGTGAAAAGTGGTAATCTACAAAGCTGTAAAGCACAAACACTTCAATAAATCATTGCATGCATGGTTAGACAGACATAATCAATGAATATAAAAACCATTAAAAATCATTCTATTGCCTTCTAAACGATGCGAGTATAGACTTGTTCTCAGATTTATCTAAGAAATACCAGTGAATAGACTATACCAAGATGAAGGATTTAATCTATATGGGCACAAAATTGAGCTAAATGGATGCAAGATTAAGCTAGACATGCAAGATTAAGCTAGATATGGTTAAACTAAATATGCAAAAAGCTAAGATGAAATAATCTCAAAGCACAATATTCTCAATGACTCTAGAGAAAAACCTGCATAATAACAATAAATCTCCTGGGTGTCTTGAATGAGAGATGAAAGACTGAATTTATAGAGAATCCAAAGAGAGACCAACGATCAAGATCGATTAATGATGAGTGGTTGAGATTTCTCAAGGAAAAGCACAATCTAGGTGAATTAAAATAATTGGATGCTTTGATTCAATTTCAGAGAAGATTAGATTTAGTTAATCTTGAGATAAATTTCAATTAAAGGTTGATTGAATGCATTGAGATTATAAGTCTGAGTTTGCATTGGACATAAAATTAATTGATTCCATGCACTTTATATAAAATTAGTTGATTCCATGCACATTCCTCTTATTTGCTCAATATTTTTATTAGAAAAAGCCTTTTCAATGCAACTAAACTTCTTTCCTCAAGATTTGCTTTAAAATTTTAATTTTAGAAAACATAATTTATTCAATTTACTTGCTTTTTTTTTTTTTGAGGTTTCTCAAGTTATCTCAATTTTAGAAAAAGAAATATCTCAAGTTGATTTCTTTTCTCAATTTAATTCCTTTTTTGATGATTAAATCATTTTGTAAATTAATTCCTTTTTGATGATTAATGGAAAATTTATTTATTAATTAAATAACCTAGGATATTTAATTAAATAAATAGGATAATTGATTAAAATGGTTTACTTGGAATGATTAATTAATTAAAAAAATATTTAATTAATATAAAATGATTTATTTTCCATGTGACATTGATGAATGAGGAATTAATTAATTAGGTGCTCAAGATTAATTTAATTACCTTTGTTTAGGACCTTGGTGATGTAGTCGAGATTAGGGGCTCATGGTTTAGATGACCATTTTTAGGGTAGTTCATTTTCCCCTTTGAATTGATGTGCGAGCAATGCATTGATTCAAAGAATAGTTGATGTCAAAGAGATATCAATTCTAAACTTGATGGATCAAAAATTGATGAAGAGTGAGATGTTCAACTTGATTTGAAGCGATGAAACTAAATAGGTTGATTAAAGCGACACCGATCCTGAATTTGATTGAACTAAGACCGATGAAGAGCGAGATACCACTCTTGAACTTGATGAATCAAGAAACGAGCACCGATCTAGAACTTGATTGAACTAGAATTGGTTGAGCGAAGAGATAAAACCGATTCTGAACTTGATTGAACAAGAACCGATTAGCAAAACAAAATGTTCAGCTTGATTTGACGTGATGAAACTGAACACCTATTTGAAGCTTGATTCCGATGAGGACAAAATTGATATGCCCCTAGAGATTGTTTTTATTTTACATCGAAGAATCTTAACTTGATATGATGCGATGTAGTTAAGATGGCCCTAGTAACAAGGTTTTAGTTGATTTGATTTGATTGATATTCAATTAATCTTTGATTGAAAATATTTTCTGCTCGACTTTAGATGATGATTTGAAACATTTCTTGACTTTTCGGTGATGTAATCATTGATAATGTTGATGTAATGAGTATGACCCCTCAGGAGCGAAATTGAAAGATAGCGAGATCATAGTGATTTTAGGCAATTTTGATAAAATGATTTAGCAATGATAATCTAAGCACGCAGATTGATGTAAGAATTAATTTGAGATCAAAGTTGATTCATAAAATATTTAAGCATAGAATGATGTAAAGATTAACACAAAGATGAAAGTGTCAAGTGGTCAATATTGTAAGAACTTGACTAGAAAATTGACGTTATATTTTAATATTGATCTCAAAAATTAGCGAAGAAATGATGATTGTTTCAAATTTAGGCTCTTATTCAAAGGATGAAGAGAATACTGTTATCATGCTGAAATCACTGTAAATGCAAAAACATAGTATGAATGCAACCTAAAACTTAGTCATTGGATTTGGTATGCTTATTTATCATCACTAAGTATTTTACAATGTTGGAGATAGATATAAGTACCAAGGCATGAAGAGCCAGGATGTCCTGAATGTCACGTCCTTTTGATCTAGCAAGCAAACATAAGCACCAAGGCATGAAGAGACAAGATGACCTGAATGTTACATGCATGCAAACACACCAGATAAAGAAGAGTTCCTTCCTTTTCATATGCAATATTAATTATCTTGTCTGCAATGACCCATTTATCATTCATATCCTATGACAGATTAAACATGCATCCAGATTGCATAATAAAGAAATTTTCTCAAAGCAGACAAGGAAATGATTCCAACCTCCCTGTAGCATACAAATAAATAGAGTTGAGGTATGTGTGGTGATTCCACCTTGATGTGAAGGCACTTATCACAGACACCTAGCTTATGAGATGTTTCCAGATCATTGAAATTATTCGTACAAGCAGAAAACAAAGAAAAGTATTATGCTCCAGTCCTTGCTCCTCTTAGTCAAGATAGACTTCCTTGAGTTACTCAGAGGGAATGATAATTAAAAATCATTTTTAAAGACAACACACAAAGAAAATTTCAATCATATCTCTGTTGGCAAATGCACACTCCAATGAGATATTGTAGGTGATTGAAGGTTTTGTCATTGATGGCAACCTTACAATCCTATGACACCGGCAAGGCAATTTACCGGCACTAGCAAGGTTAGACTCTATGTCAGCACATAGACCATCGACACCGGCAATGAAAGGAGGCATACCAACACATAAGCCGACATGAATTTTGTTTATAATATATTTTGTTAATTATTGTAAAATCATTGTAAGCCGGCTTGGCAAGTTGTAAAATGACTTATATATATAAGAGTTCATTGTAGAACATTGTAACAATAATGAAAGAAGATGGAAGGAGATTATTAGGCGAAATAAGGTAGACCTATTATGCGAATTATAGGTTAAGGGTTTATGTATGAAACAGAGCTATAAACCGATACTGGATCTGACATAGTAGATGCTATTTTGAAGCAATACAAGACATTGGATTTATATAATCCTTTTTGTAAGTTAGTGAGACTTCCCATTTTGTAATTGAGTAGTGAGCTCTAGGCACTTGGCCTTCCTGCATGTGCAGGCCCCTCTTGTAGCAGTAATATTCTCTTATTGGCCAGTAAGTGAATATTGTGGGTCACAAATCCCACCGAGGTTTTCCCCACACTGGGTTTCCTCATTAAACTAATGTGTTATGATGTGTTTTTCATGTGGTTGTTGTTATCTCTGTTTATCACATTACTCTCTATTTACCGGTATACAGTATTGATATGCTTTACATTTTTTAAGTTAAGAAAATCATTTAACTGGCTAGATTTGATTCCCCCTCCCCCTCTCAGTATCTGTGGGAGTCCTAAAAATTGGTATAAGAGCTTGGTCCTCTATTTTCAGAAGCCTAACAGCTTGAGGAAGATCTTAACATAGGTAGAGATGGAAAACCCGATGAAGCAATTAGAAGGAGCTCTCTCCGACTATGATGCAGAAAAGTTGAAAAATATCAAACTTGAAGATGATCTAAAAGCTACATAGGATATCATTCAAGCACTTCAAGAAAATCTTACCATTGCAAGAAACAAGAGAAGAGAACTTTGTGAAAATATGCAAAATGAGAATGATGAAAAGGAAACTCTTAGTGATATGATGAATAAGCTGAAACAAGAAAACATGACAACAAAGAATGAGATGCAGGATATGACTATGAGATTTTGTAAAGAAATTGAAGATAGAAAGAAGAATGAAGAAGATTTGATTAGATGACTGAATGATGCTGCAAATGAAAATACAAGACTTAGTTATGAAAATGATATGTTGAAGACAGATCTGATGCATGCACATAATGACTCAAATGAACTCATGAGACAAAAAAATATCTTGGAAGGAGAACTGGCTGCTGCAAAGCAACATAAAGAAAAATTCAAGAAAAGCTCAGAAGAACTTGGTGACTTGCTAAAGAATTAGAAACCAAATGGTGACACTAATGGCCTTGGCTTTGAAACTGGTGAAAGCTCCGATACTACAAACACACAAGATCATGGCAAAATGGTAAGACAACCTACTACTTATAAATTTAATGGTAAATGCTTTAACTATAACAAGTATGGTCATAAAGTAAATCAGTGTAGATCTAGAAATTATCAAAGCACAAATACACCCACTGGTCAATGTTCCAAATGCAACAAAGTTGGTCATAATTCAGAGAAATGCAGAATGAATGTAAGATGTTATGTTTGTGGAAGATTTGGAAATCTATCTAATCAATGTAGAACACAAACCAACATAGGATATGGGAAAGCTATTCAAAAAAATAATGTGACTTGTTATTCCTGTAACAAGATTGGACATATTACTTAATTTTGTAGAAGCAAGTCCTCACCGGTAAATAACAAAGGTCCTAGTTTGAAAGGTAAAGAAAAAGTTGAAGAAGTTAAGCAGGAATTCTCAAAACAATGGATCAGGAAATCAGAACTAAATGTTGATAGGAATACTCCTCCACCGACATAATAGAGTAACACTCCACCGGTAGGAGACTCTTCATCTAACTGAAGAAAATTCTTTGAGGGTTTGGCAATCAAAAATGAAACATGCTACAATTCCCTCAGTTGATGGTAAGAAGTTGAAATTACTTCTATACCGACAGATAAGTTAAGTGATTACTTAACCGAAAAGAATTGAATGTGGTGGTTGGCAAAAATAACTTTATAAATCAGTGTTTTGGCTCCAATTTCATTTCACTGAGCATTCAAACATTCGAAGAGTGCAAAAATTCCTGAGCAAAGGCATTTCGAGCAAAGAAGTGAAGCAATTCAACAAGCAATCATTCCTAAGGCAGATAAAGGTATTTATAATCATGGCTTCTTCATCTATTCCTGAATTCATATCAAACCCTACTATAGTTGAAGTGATTAAACACCCTAGACCCGTAACTCGTATTTCAGTTAGTTCCTGGAATTGCTAAGAAGGATATTAATGTTGGTGCATTTTCTCAAATCCCAAAAGGAGTAGTTTTTGCTGAAGACCCTAGAATGTACATACATTGTCACATAGAAGAATTAGGTGATGAGGAAATCAAGAACATGTATAAATCAGTAATCTGTGATGAAACCGACAATGTTAAAGCTGAACAAAAGATAGTGGAAACCCTAGGTTTCACTGAAATTCTCAGTATTCCAGATTTTCCTAAGGATGTTATAAGGATGGTATTAAGCAGAGTTTATGGTGAATTCTTCTGGTTGGACTCAGTTCACAAAATTACAAAAGAGCCAGTAAAAGTTGTGACAGGGTTTGTTAGGATTCCCATAGATACTGAGAGGGGGGGGGGGGGGGGGGGGTGAATCAGTATCTAACCGGTGAGTAGTATTTCTTAAGTTAAAACATGCAGAACATAAAATAACAGTATACCGGTATGCAAGAATTAATGCAATAAACATAATTAGAAACATCCACATGAAAAGAATACCATAACACAAGATGTTTAACGAGGAAACCCGGTGTGGGAAAAACCTCAGTGGGATTTGTGACCCACAATATTCACTTACTGGCCAATAAGAGAATATTACTTACAATAAGGGCTTGCACATGCAGGAAGGCCAACTGCCTAGAGCTCACTGCTCAATGAGAAGTCACACTGACTTACAATGAGGATTATACTAATCCAATGATCTATACTATTTTACAATAGCATCTCCAATGCCAGATTCAGTACCGGTTCTAACTCTGTTCTTTACATATACCCTTGACCTATAATTCGCACATTAGGTTTGCCTAATAATTTTCTTTATGCTCGCTACCTTACACACTTAAATGTCTACAATGATCTCCTTTATATACAAGAGTCATTTTACAATTTGCCAAGTCAGCTTACAATAATAATCAAAATATTACATATCAAAAATCCTGTCGGCCTCTATGCTGGTATACATCTTTTCTTCTGTGCCAATGTCGGTGCCGGTGTAGAGTGATCTTGTTGATGCCGGTGCACTGTCTTGCTTGTGTAATGCTTTACCGGTATGATGTCTTGCTGGTGCCATAGGATTGCAAGGTTGCCATCAATGACAAAACCTTCAATCACACACAATGTCTCATTGGAGTGTCCATATGCCAACAATCTCCCCCTTTGGCATTGATGGCAACACTCATGAGAAATTTCAAAAAGTGTCCAAAATGTGTAGTCCAAAATTTTTTTACCAAAAATATGAAGGGCTCCCCCTGAGCATATGATTCCCGTCTTTGAACTTTCTCATCCTAGTACTCCCCCTTTGGCATCAATGACAAAGGTTGTCAAGATGTTAGTAGAAATTGTAGTTATATCTGTCCATATCCTCAACCTTGTAGTTGGGTAGTTATTATCTGAAAAAGATCACCCAAAATTAAGTTTATACTATCCATAAAATTTTTGCTATCTTTTATTGCTATCTCAGTCCTCTTCACAGTACTGGTGAGATGCTGCAATTGTTCTGCCGGTGTTTTACTTCCCTGTGCTAATGCCTCTGAGATTTCCTTCCGCAGAGATGCTAGATAGTCCAATCTTGGACTCAGTTTAGACCTCAAGTGTTTTGACTTGTTTATTATTGTCTCTTTCTCTCTTTCCTATTTAAGCAATTCTTCCTCAAAATTTGCTAACTTATCTTCAAAAACAGATAGTGAATCCAGTGAGTTGACAAAATTGTCTACAAGCTTGTTTATCTCTTCCTGTGTCTTGCTTATTTTCTTGTCAATATCTACAGTCAAGAAGTTTGTTTTGCATGTGTCTTTGTACAAGTTTTTATACTCTTTCAACAAAGTACATAGTTCCAGTAGAAGTGTGTCAAAGTCTCTATTACACTTCTTTATTTCTTCTTTAAAGAATTTCGTTTCTCCTTTTCTACCACGTCCTTTACAGATTCTTCCTTTATTTTCTCAATATTTCCAGAAATGTATTTACATAATGTATCCAACTGTCCTAAAGAATCTTTATTATCTATATTACAATCAGGAGCAATTATCTTCAAAATTGGTATTGAATCATCTATTGCTTTGTAAGCTTGTGAACTATAGTCAGTTAATTTCTTAATGGATTCAAGTAATACCTCAGTCACATTTGTTGACTTTGATGATGACCCAACAAACTGAGTACTAGGGGAAGTGACCATGCTTGTATTGACCTCTGGTAGGTCAGTTTGTGTCTGCATTTCCTTTAGCACTGGTTTTCCTACTTCATTGCTTATTGGTGGCATTGTTTCCTTGTGAGCCTGTTTTGGAGCCTTTAGCTCTGTCAGTTTCTCTGTTTGTGCCTCAGATTCCATCTTTTTCCCTGTATCCTCTACCGGTTACTCTATATTTCCTGTTACTAGAGGCTCTTTAGCCATATCTGATTTTTCAGTTGTATCTTTATCAACTGTTATGTTGATCTTTTGGGTATCAACATTTACAGTGTATAGGACTTTAGGATTTGGATTGCTATCCTCTACATCCATGCTTTCAGTTGCCGGTTAGTTTTCAGGGGTTGTAATTTTTATAGGTGGAGGTAGGTTGTCTTTAACCTTTATGCTTGGAGGTCCACCAATTTTGCCTTTCCCTTTGTCCTTATCCTCCTGATATACCTTAATAGGCTTGGGATTCCTGTATTCTTCTTGTTTTTCTTTTTCAACCAAAAATATGTCCCAACCATCTTCTATTTCCTCTGAAACTTCTGTAACTCTTCCTGCCATTAGTGAAATATGCCGGTGTGCAGTGGAGAAAACTTTCCAGTTTGCCTAAGCAATCAGATCATCAATTTCCTTTGGGGAGTTTACCGAATGTACAACAAGTAGTTTTTCTATTTTTATTTTCTTGTCTAATTCAATTACTCCTTGCCTTCTGGCCTCAAGTCTTTTGTATAAATCATCAGGAATTTCATTTATGACTTCCATCAAATTTTTTTTGAACATGTCCATATGTAATATTACACTCTCCTCAACTTGCCCTTTTTCATCAGCAGATAGGGTGTCATAAATTTTCCCTATGTTTTTCACTTTTCCTTCCTCTATGATCTCATTTAGCAAAATGTCTAGAGGTGCCGAGTCAATTTTTGTCTTTTTCTTTTTCTTAGGAGTCAGCTTCTTTTTAGGTGTGACCTTTCTGACCGGAAATCTCATAGCTTGTTGCTTCTTCCTTGTCCTTCTAGGTGAAGGAGTGGTTGCCGGTGAGGGATCTCTTTTCCTAACAACTCTTTTAAAGGTTGCTGGCATGTCTCCTTCCGAAGAAGTACCTACTGGTGATAGATGAGCTTCAGGTTGTGGGGCTGCCAACTCATCTTCAGTTATGCTGGTTTTCTTTAATACATCTTCCTTAATGGCTTTTGCTTGTCTGGATCCTTTTCTCACAAATGCCTCTACCTTCTTCACTCTTTTCTTGGACTGTATTTGTTTTTCTATTGTTTCAGCACTACCAAATACTTCCTCCTTAGGTTCATTGGGGGCTTCCAGAAGTGCTTTGGCATAAGTTTCAACTATGTGGTCATCTATCTCATAGCCCATTTCTGTTACCCAGATTGTCCTTGGGATGACTGTTTCCATCCATATTTCATCCTTTTTAATAACAAAGCATATATCATCTTTGTATTTATCTACAATTTTCTGAGATAACCTTGTCCTTTTCTTCATTTTTGTCTTTAGTGCTTGGAAAAAGTCATGAATGTTGTTTTCCTTGTTCTCACCCATGGTATTGAACAGTTCTGTTAGTTGCTTTCCTACCGGTATGTCATATCCTAGTTCTTTATAACCTATACCGAGAACCTATTTTGTTATATGAAGCATTAGACATACTAATAGATTTCCAAATCTGAAAGTTCCTTTCTTGTCCTTTATCTTTCCAAGGTTGTCTATCAGTTTATCCTTTAACCATTCACAGATGTCAATTTTAGCATTGTCTGTTATCATATCATAAGCACTCTTAATGCATAAACTTGAAACTGAGTTAAGTCTATTGGCATGAGTGGCTTTGTAACCTAATATGATACTTAAGAATCTCACATTTGTATCCTTTACATCGTCAACCCTTAGAGATCTTTTATCAAATGTTGCACCTGTTAGGTCTATGACTAAATCATTTGAAACTTTCTTGTTTTTGTCTGGTCTTCTAACGGTGGCTGGTAACCTTGTGACAGCCTTTACTGCTTCCTTGGTGATCTTATGAATTGCATCTAACCAAAAAAATTCTCCATGAACTCTGCTTAACACTATCCTAATCACATCCTTAGGAAATTCAGGAATGCTAAGGATTTCTGTGAATCCTAGGGTTTCAATGATTTTGTGTTCAGCTTTAACATTGCTGGTATCATCACATATCTTGGCTTTATACATGGTTTTGATTTCCTCGTCTCCTAACTCTTCAATATTGCAGTGAATATACATTCTAGGGTCTTTAGCATATACAACACCTTTAGGGATTTGAGAAAATGCACCTAAGGTATCATCCTTCTTTGCTATTTCGGGGACCAACTGAAATACAGGCCTAGGTCTTTTAATTACTTCCACAATAGTAGGGTTCGCTATGTATTCAATTGCACAGGTGGATGCCATGATAAAATACCTTTTTCTGTCTTGGATGGATGATTGCTTGGAGTGTGATTTCTTCTTGCTCGAAATGCCTTAGCTCAAAATCTTCACTCTCTCTGAAAGTTTGAAATCATGGTGAAATGAAATGGAGCCAAAACCTTATTTTATAAAGTTTTTTTTCGCTATCTACCACATTAATTGCATGCCAGTTAAGTAGTCACTTAACATTGTTTGCCGGTAATAAGTGATTTTCAACTTCTTATCTCTAACTGAGGGAATAATAGCACATGTGTCATTAAATTGCATAACCCTCAAGAAAATTTTCTTCAATTAGATGAAGAGCTTCCTGCCGGTGGAGCACTACTCTGTCCTGTCGGTGAAGCATTAGCTAGTTCTATCGGTGGAGGAATATTCCCAATATTTAGATCAGCTTTTCTAATCCATTGCTTTGAGAATTCTTGCTTAACCTCTTCAACTTTTTCTTTACCTTTCAAGCTAGCACTTTTGTTGTCTACCGGTGTGCCTTTACTTCTACAAAATTTAGCAATATGCCCAATCTTGTTACATGCATAACAAGTTACATTATTTTTTTGAATAGCTTTCCCATAACCTATGCCCGTTTGTGTTCTGCATTGATTAGATAGATGTCCAAATCTTCCACAAACATAACATCTCACATTCATTCTGTAGTTTTTAGAGTTATGACCAATTTTGTTGCATTTGGAACATTGACTGGTGGGTGTATTGATATTCTGATAATTCCTAGATCTACATTCATTTGCCCTATGACCATACTTATTACAGTTAAAACATTTACCATTGAATTTATAAGCATTAGGTGGTCTTACCAGTTTGCTGTGATGCTAAGTATTTGCAGTACCTGAGCTTTCACCAACTTCAAAGCCAATTCTAGAAGTGTCACCTTTGGGTTTTTGATTCTTCAATAAGGTACCAAGTTCTTCTGAGCTTTTCTTGAATTTTTCTTTATGTTGATTTGTAGTTTCCAATTCCCTTTCCAAGATTTCTTTTTGTCTCATTAGTTCATTTGAGTCATTCTGAGTATGCATTAGATCTATCTTCAACATGTCATTTTCATAGCTAAGTCTTGTGTTCTCATTTGCTGCATCACTTAGTCTTCTGGTCAATTCTTTTTCATTCTTCTTTCTATCCTCAATCTCTTTGCAAAATCTCATAGTCATATCCTGCATTTCATTTTTTGTTGTCATGATCTCTTGTTTCAGCTTGCTTATCATATCATTAAGTGATTCCTTTTCATCATTCTCATTTTGCAATTTTTCACAAAGTTCTCTTCTCTTATTTCTTGTAACAGTAAGATTTTCTTGAAGTGCCTGAATGATATCCTGAGCTGCTCTTAAATCATCTTCTAATTTGATATTTTTCAACTTCTCTGCATCATAGTCAGTAAGAGATCCTTCAAGTTGCTTCATCAGATTTTCCATCTTTACCGGTGTCGAGATCTTCCTCAAGCTGTTAGTCTTCTAAAAATAGAGGACCAAGCTCTGATACCAATTGTTAGGATTCCCACAGATACTGAGAGGGGGGGGGGGTGAATCAGTATCTAACTGGTGAGTAGTATTTCTTAAGTTAAAACGTGTAGATCATAAAATAGTAGTATACCGGTATGCAAGAATTAATGCAATAAACAGAATTAGAAACATCCACATGAAAAGAATACCATAACACAAGATGTTTAATGAGGAAACCCGGTGTGGGAAAAACCTCGGTGGGATTTGTGACCCACAATATTCACTTACTAGCCAATAAGAGAATATTACTTACAATAAGAGCCTGTACATGTAGGAAGGCCAACTGCCTAGAGCTCACTGCTCAATGAGAAGTCACACTGACTTACAATGAGAATTATACTAATCCAATGATCTGTATTGTTTTACAATAGCATCTCCAATGTCAGATTTAGTACCGGTTCTAACTCTATTCTTTACATATACCCTTGACCTATAATTCGCACATTAGGTCTACCTAATAATTTTCTTTATGCTCGCTACCTTACACACTTAAATGTCTACAATGATCTCCTTTATATACAAGAGTCATTTTACAATTTGCCAAGTCAACTTACAATAATAATCAAAATATTACATATCAAAAATCCCGTCGGCCTCTATGCCGGTATACATATTTTCTTCTATGCCAGTGTAGAGTGATCTTGTTGATGCCAGTGCACTGTCTTGCTTGTGTAATGCTTTGCTAGTATGATGTCTTGCTGGTGCCATAGGATTGCAAGGTTGCCATCAATGAAAAAACCTTCAATCACACACAATGTCTCATTGGAGTGTCCATATGCCAACAGGGTTACCTTCCACCGGTAATAGGCCTGATAAAATAAATAAGGTCTCAAATGACCTAGTGATTAACCTAACAGGTGCAACATCTGATAAGAGATCCTTAAGAGTAAATGATGTCACCGACATCAATGTTAGATTTATTAGCATGATTTTAGGCTACAAAACCACACATGCAAACAAGTTAAATTCAGTCTCTAGCGTATGCATAAAGAGTGCCTATGATATGATTAAAGATAATGCAAAAATAGATGTGTGCTAATGGTTGAAAGATGAACTTATTGATAGTCTTGGAAAGATAAAGAAAGACAAAAAGGGGACATTTAGATTTGGAAACCTACTTGTCTGTTTAATACCAAAGTCAGATTATCACAAGCAATTGTAAATAAGTATAAGGATGAAATATGCTTTGTTATTAAGAAGGATGAGATTTGGATGGAGGCAGTTATCCCAAGAACTATTTGGGTTACTGAAATGGGTTATGAAACTGATGACCACATAATTGAAACATATGCAAAAGCCCTCCTGGAAGCACCCAAGGAACCTAAAGAAGAGGTATTTGGTAGTGCTGAGACTATTGAAAATCAAATCCAATCAAAGAAAAGGGTAAAGAAGGTGGAAGCAACAATTAGAAGAGGACATAGACAAGCTAAAGCTATCAAAGAAGATGTACTTAAACAAACTAGTATTACTGAAGATGAGTTAGAAGCACTACAGCTAGAAACTCACCTTTCACCGGTTGCAACCTCTTTGGAAAGTGATATGCCAGGTGCATTTAAAAGAGTTGTGAGAAAAAGGGAACCTTCACCGGTATGTACACCTTCTCCTAGAAGAACCAGACAGAAACAATAGGCAGTAAGGTCCTTGGCTAGAAAAGTAACTCCAAAGAAGAAGTTAACACCCAAGAAGAAGACTCAACAAACCATTGCTCCAATTGACAAACTTCTAAATGAAATTACAGAGGATGTAAAGCTGAAAAACATCAATAAATTATATGATTCATTATCAGTTGATGACAAGGAGAAAGTTGAAAACAGTGTAATTCTACACTTGGAAATTTACAAGAAAATTTTAATGCAAGTTGTAGATGAATTACCGACATAACTGTTTAAAAGACTTGAAGCTAGAAGGCAAGCTGTTGTAGAGCTTGATAAGAAAATAAAAGTTGAAAAACTACTTGCTGTTTATCTCGTCAACTCACTAAAAGAGATAGATGATCTGATCTCTGAGGCTAACTGGTCAGTATTCTCAACTGCACACTGACATATAGCACTTATGGTTGGTAGAGTGAATGAGGTAGTAGAGGAAACTGCTAATGCATGAGACATATTCCTTGTAGAGAAGGAAAAGTAGGAATAGAAACCCGAAAGCCATCAAAGTATATCAGAAGGATAAGGATAAGGGAAAAGGCAAGGTTGGTGGACCACCTAGCATAAAAATAACAGATAATCTATCCCCACCGCCTCTGGATACTCCATCGATAGTTACCACTGGCAATCAACTAGCTAGTGAGAGTATGGACATACCACAAGAGGACACAAATCCCAATTCTGAGGTGTTATATATAGTTGACATTGACACACGAAAAGTCAATATTATGGTAGATAAGGATACAACTGGGAAAACAGATATGGCTAGTGAGCCACCGGTAACAAATGGTACAAAAGGTAAACCAACAGATGATAACACTAAGCAATAGGCTCCATCACAACAATAGGTTCATACAGAGACAGTGCCACTGGCAACAGTTGAGCAATCCAAACCTTTGCTTAAAGAAATGGAAACACAAAATGACCTACCAGAGGTCACCACAAGCAAGGAAATTGCTCCCACTGGCAGGTTACAGAGTGTTGGCTCTTCAAATGCAGAATTCAAATCAACTAATGTAACAAAAGTTCTTTTGGATTCCATAAAGAAGATAATAGATTGTAGCTCACAAGCATACAAGGCAATAGATGATACCATTCGAATTTTGAAAATGATAACACCTAAATGTAATGTAGATAATAAAGATTCTTTGAGTCAACTTGACACTTTGTGTAAGTATATTACTGAAAACACTGTGACAGTTGAACAAATAAAAGAGGAAGCATTCAAGGAGAGATTAGAGAAGGAAAAACACAAATTCTTTGAGGAAGAAATAAAGAAGTGTACAAGGCAATTTGACACACTTTTATTGGAACTGTGTAGTACATTGAAGGAATTTAAAACTTTGTACAGGGATACATGTAAAACTAACCTTTTGATAGTAGATATAGACCGAAAGATCAGCAAGATACAGGAAGAAATAAATCAACTAGCTGACAATTTCATTAATTCATCTGATTCATTATCAATTTTTGAGCAGAAAATAACAGGTTTTGAGAAAGAACTCCTAAAGTTGGAAAGAGAAAAGGAGAGAATAAAAGGAAAGGCTAAAGATCTAAAATGGAGACTTAGTCCAAAATTGGACTACCTCGCCTCCTTAAGAAAAGAAATATCTGATGCTTTGATTCAAGGACAGAAAACACCAGCAAAGCAAATGCAACACCTCACCGATACATCTCAGAGGATAGAGGCCGTAATAAAAGACAACAAAAAGTTCATTGAAAGCCTGAATCTAGTTTTGGCAGATCTTTTTCAGATTGTAACCAACCGGTTACTAGGATGAAACTGGAAACTACACTCAATTGACACTTTGACAATCTTTGTCATTGATGCCAAAGGGGGAGTAGTGGATTGAGAAAAATAATCAGTAAATGACTCATCAACTCAGGGGGAGTACACATTCTTTTGGTACTCAATTTTTGGCAAGACAATTCCGGCAGATTCCTTTTGGATGGCAGTTTTTGGATTTTTCTCATGAGTGTTGCCATCAATGTCAAAGGGGGAGATTGTTGGCAAATGCACACTCCAATGAGATATTGTAGGTGATTGAAGGTTTTGTAATTTATGGAAACCTTACAATCCTATGACACTGACAAGGCAGTTTACCTGCACTAGCAAGGTCAGACTCTACACCGACACATAGACCACCAACACCAGCAGTGAAAGGAAGCATACCGACATAGAAGCCGACAGGAATTTTGTTTATAATATATTTTGTTAATTATTGTAAAATCATTGTAAGCCGACTTGGCAAGCTGTAAAATGACTCATATATATATAAGAGTTCATTGTAGACCATTGTAACAATAATGAAAGAAGATGGGAGGAGATTATTAGGCAAAATAAGGTAGACCTATTATGCGAATTATAGGTTAAGGTTTTATGTATGAAACAAAGCTATAAACTGGTACTGGATCTAGCATAGTAGATGCTATTTTGAAGCAGTACAAGACATTGGATCTATATAATCCATTTTGTAAGTCAGTGAGCTCTAGGAACTTGGCCTTCCTGCATGTGCAGGCCCCTCTTGTAGCAGTAATATTCTCTTATTGGCCAATAAGTGAATATTGTGGGTCACAAATCCCACCGAGGTTTTTCCCACACAGGGTTTCCTCGTTAAACTACTGTGTTATGGTGTGTTTTTCATGTGGTGGTTGTTATCTCTATTTATTGCATTACTCTTTGTTTACCGGTATACAATATTGATATGCTTTACATGTTAACTGGTTAGATACTGATTTACCCCCCCTCTTAGTATCTGTAGGAATCCTAACAATCTCAAACAGTTTTAGTGATTGTTTTCATTGTTCTTGTTTTGTTTGTTTACTCAATGGTAAAACCTTGCAGTGGTTTGGAGACAGGTGACTGAATCAGACTGGGTGGCTTGGTACTACCGACATAAAAATGACTTGGTTAAACTGCTTAGGACATTTAGATTGATCAATCAATTACCCTAAGACTAGGATGTTGATCGGTTTCAAGCTATGAGGGTTCCAAAAAGAATGAAGGTGTCACAAAAGCGACTAAAGGATATGTACAAGCTAAAGCAAAAATGCAACACTTTAGTATAGGAAATAAGATTAACCTGGATAAAATCCAGTAGCCATACTAATCTATGTCATTTTTTTTATTTGTATGATCATTGATAGGAATGTCTAGTTTCAAAGAGTGAGTACCTTGTATAAGACCCATCTGTTTGGTTTTGAGTGTACCCTTCCTTGTATAAGACATGCTGATGTTTGATAGAGTTGATAGATTGATTAACAAGACATGCGATAAGTTTGATTGTAGACTTTGAGTTTGTCTGTTGTTGATTTGGTTTGATGGATGGTCTATTCTTTCTTGCTTTGATTTTTCAGTTTTTGATTTTTTTGGGATATTTTATCATTTTTTAGATTTTTTTTCTTAGCTATGCCCCTAGTATGCATACCTATATGACCGGATGATTTGCAAAATGCATGTGGAGACAATGAATTTTTGATATGACCTATGTTAATGAAATATGCATGATGAAGATGCATTTCATATTCAAACAAGGATGTCTGTGTTTGTTTAGTACTTCGTAATACACAATTGAATTGGAGGTACAAGACATTTCATAGATAAGCGGCCAATTGATCCTTAAGGTCCCTTGGAACATCCAATTTAACACACTTAGTGACTAGGATTTACAAATGGAGACACGAAAAAATTCCCCATTGGTTCTTGAAACTTTGATCTTCTTTTTCCCATGTGAGTGCAAATGAGTTAATTCCCGCTCTTGTGTTCACTAAAGATCCTTAGCATCCTATATTACTAGCTACGTGGATTATTCTAACTTCAAAAGCATCCTAAATAGAGCCTCGCTGCCAGCAAGCTTTTAGAGCTCCGACGAGGTTATAGACTATAATTTCTCAAATATTGCTCCATTGCCAATAGGCATCCATAGCCCTGATGGAGTTACTCGCATGTTCCCATAGTCAAGATTTTTGTTGCACTTGCATGCGTGATATTTCAGTTATATATCATTGTTCTTTTGCCTTGAGATGAATATTTTGCATATCACTTTTTATTTTTTATTTTTCTTGCCTTGACTTGTAAGTAATGAAACCTACTTGGGTGTGACAATTACAACAATGTTGAAGTATAATTTTAGATTTTGTACTAGTCATATGATCAACTAGGTGTCTAGAATCAATTAGAGATTTTGTTAATGTGTTTGAGATATAGCAATTGATAGATTTTGGGTTAACAAGTCTCAAATAGTGAAATCACTACCCAACCATAAGTAAAGCAACCTCATGGGGTGATGTTGAAAATGAATGACCTTAGGATCTCAAAGCCTTCATGTCCAAATATGTAAGAAAGGAGATGACCCTTGTTTCTCTTGAATGCAAACAAATGATAAAATTGGACAGTTGCCTTGTTTTATTAATGCTGCTATATGGAAATGTAGAAATTTTGTAAATGCGATGCATAAAAAAATAGAAACTATATGAAATGCAATGCTTTGAATAAAATGATATGCAATGTAAAAAGAAAAACCTAAACTAACCCATCCCTTAGATATAGTATCGTTTAAGGTGCATGTTATTCATAGCATCAAAAAGTTTTGTGTGGGTACTTCATTGGTATTTGTTTGAAGAGTCGGATAAAGATGTCTTTTCCTATAGGATATAAGGACTCATCTAAGTGTACATGTTCAACATCTCCAATGTTGATTTCCTTAGTTTTTAGATTTGTGTGATGAAACCATGGTAAAGTCTTATGCAAAGGATTGGATAAGGGGGATGGAAGGGTGAAAAATAGTTGTTGGATAATGGATCAGATATTGAAAGGTTGGTGCATGAGTGAATGAAAATGTTGGCGGGATCAACATTGGCACACATATTGAGGGGTGGTGAAGTGATGGAGGAAAAGTGGATCTCAAATTTTAAGATTTGGATGTTGGAAAAACCAGGAATTTTGGGATATAAGGATCCAAAATGGATGAAGGAGGTGATGCAGGAATAGATTTGGAAGGTTTGGATGGAGGAACAACAATTTTGGATGCCAATTTGGAATTTTATTTAGACTATTGTGATTCAAGGAGCCTGTTAGGGATCGACATGGTTTTTAATTTTTCATGCTTTTGTAGGTCTTTGGAACGCATTGCTTCTACAAGTGCCTTAGGAACCCATCTAACTTTTGATTTTGCTTTCTTTTGCTCAGTGGGCCTTTGTGTCCTTTTAGATTTTTCTTCTTCTTCTTTTTGGATCATATTTTTCTTTGTTTTGACATGTCAATTAGATGGGACATGTTGATCCTTGAATATATGTGGATTACTTGATTTATGACTTTTATGCTTGGCATCCAAATTGCTTGGAGAAGGAAAAGAATGTGTAGATGGATAGAAATGATATGTAGATATTTTGGATAGATGGAAGATGTATGCCTTTGTTGATCTTGCATAAAGGATGGAGGGATATAGGGTCCTAAAATGGATGGAAGGGATGAAGGGGAAGACGTGTATTTGGATTTTGGTTTAGTAGGGATACCAACATCTTGAGGAATGTCTCTGAGGCCATGACCCTTAATATTTTATTTAATATGGAGGGGTTATTGCTTGTGAAGGTATACCCCTTTGCCTTTATAAATATTTTGACTTGTAGGATACACTTTGCTTTGGGAAGAAGACGCGAGTCCATTATGAGGTGGATGCCCATTGGACAAAGTAGGAAGGGTGTTTGACTCTTCATTTTGAATAGGATCATTTGAAAAGGTGGAAGAGGCATCCTGATCTTGCTTAGGAAGTGGATTAGGAATGGGATTTGGAAGGATGCTTTGCTCTTGAGATGGATGGGGATCATATTGGAAGAAATGGAAAGGTATAATGGGACCATCATGAGATTCTAGGGAGAGGATATTTTTCAACCATTGGATGGGATGACGCTTGAGATAGCCCTTGAGGGTCAACATGAGAAGTTTCATCATTAGGTTCATTATTTTAGGGATATGGTATGGATTGTTTTTGATAAGCCTTAGGAGATGGAGGCATCATGGAAGAGATTGAGGCTACACGTGGGCCATTGCTAGACACAGGTTCATAATTTTGATCATGCTTGGTATTGACATCTAGTTTCTCCTTAGGTGAATTGTTAGGATCTTCAATTTCAATAACACCATCATCAAGGAGGTCTTGAATTTTATGTTTTAATTCCATACACATTGAAGTCTTATGTTTGTTATGCCTATGATATGTACAATAATTACTCAAAAATTCACATCCCCATGTGGTCTTGTTGGGCAATATGATAAGATGGTGCACAAGAAGCTCTTCCAAAGCCGATTCAATAGATTGCCCCAAAGGTGTAAACTGTCTATCTAGGGGATAGATATCTTTTTGTCTTGGTGAAAGTGTCTTGTGATCTTATATGAGTTTTGGCTTTTGATTTTCAATTACTTTCTATTCCACCTTATATAATTGTTTTAGCATTTCTTGAAGTCTAGTGTTCTTGATATCATGAAATTTTACCTCAAGAGGGGTCATTGAATCTTTTTGTTGGGATTGAATGTCATATATTTCTTTCTTGAGATCTTGAATTTGTTGGGCCAAGGTAGCCATGGATATTTATGACAATTTTGATTTGCAAGAATGGATTAGTTTGCAACGAGTAAGACTATCCTTACTTTTATCAACTTTCTTATGAGAACTTTTGGTTCGAATAGGCATTTACAATTAATGTGACCAAGAGCTAGAAGTGATACAGATGTCAAGATCAAATCAGAGCTAGTTGTTTGTTTGAGATAATGATTGAGTAAAGTGATTGAGACCAAGTCTGGTTTCAGGAACGATCCATCCTTTATAAGACGTGATCTAAGCAGATTAGGTTGATCAGATTGATGAATGATTGATTGAACTAGTTGAGATATAATCGACCAAATTGTGTAACATAATGATAGGGGTACACTATCAAGATTGTTTATGCTCATGATAAAAAAGACCAGATATACAGTCATTGTAGACTGATTAGGCAAGTATGAAAAATCTGGAAGAGCATGCAAAAAGACATGCTTATGGACTGACAGAATCAGAGGCTCGCATGACAAAATAATATGGCTCAGACAAAAATTTAAGGAGTTCCAGATGACATAGACAAATATTCGTACGAGTTGTTGTATGTAATCGAACGACAATACAAGTCTTATCAGACGACAAACTATCAAAGATGGTGATAACTCGTACAACAATTTATGTATGGCCAGACGATAATTCCCACTAGTAGTATGACAAACTGGAAAAGATGAACCTTTACAATGATGACTCACACGATAGTTTATATTAAGCAGATGTCGACTATCACATACCAAGACAACAAAGTAGAAGACTCGTATGACACAGGACCAGATAGGGACGAGTTTCTGACAAGGACAATGTTTTTGACTACTGAGTTTTGATGTTTTGAGTAGTTTTTCTAGTTTTGGGGTTTTAGTTTCTATTTCCAGGACAAACACACAAGATGTAAAGTGAATTCAAGTACAAAATGGTAATTCTAAGGAAGTTGGTTGAGAGAGGGGTGAACTCACAATAACAGTTCCCACTTTTTTGCCACTTTTGACATTGAGATGAACATTTTTAAAATAATCTTCAACTTCAGACAACTATAACTTTTAAACTATTAAGAATTTGGAGATGATGTAAATTTGTGATTTGTAGCATTTTGTCTGTAGATTGTAAATATACTTTTTTCAAAATTTTTGAAGATTTTTAAAATTTTTTTTCCATCTCCCTTGAAAAGTAGTTTTTTACAACAAACTACATTTTTTAAGAGTGATGTGCCTCCCAGAATGCATAAATGTTTTTCTATAAATGATAAAAACTCAATTCTTTCGAATTTTGGTTTGTAACATCAATATCCAAGGCTTGTTGTTGGTTTGATAGTGATATGTTTAATATTTTTTGTTTTATTAAGTTTTAAAGTCCAACTAGTTATAATTCAGACATAGGTTTAGGTTTGAACACATAACTTCTATATATATCAAAATTCAATTTTTTTTTTTGTTAGAAATAAGACAGAAATACCTGGGGCATAGATATTTTTCAGAATTTTTTTGAATTAGTTTCCTATTTTTCCCAATGCGTTGAACATAGAAGTTCATGTTCGGTGAAAAATTAATATTTCATAAAATTAAAAAAATAAGAACATAATAAATTTACAATGTAATAAAATTATACTTGTTGGAAAGCTTGCTCCGAGCACTACCATCATATATTTTTGGGTTATCGAGATTCTTTCATTTGAGCCTTGAACCAGAGGTTTGAAGGCCAAAATTTCTCAAAATTTCTAAGAATTTGAGGAGAGATCTCAAAAAACGTGGTTCGTATAATGGTACAAAGTTTCACGTAACCACTTGCTTCGAACGAACCCTACCTTTCGTAACGGCCAACATTCGTTCGAACCCAAGCCGACCCAAATTTCCATTTTTTTTAACAATTTAGTAAGATAAAACCTTTGCTTGCAGATTTAGGTACACACCCAATAGCTAATCAAAATATGACCGCTGAGTCTCATGCAATGGATTCTCAACGTCGTATTAGCCGACTCCAAATGCTAATGGGGGCATGATATGGCAAGTATCTTGGGAGAGTTACTATCTCTCTTGTACAAAGATTATCCCCCTTTTGAAGGTGAACCAGGTAGCTTCTATCTTAGAGTTCCTAGTAAGGATTTCCATTCGAAATTACCCCTTGAAGTCACACAAGTGCGATTGAGGCCTATAGCCTGATAAGGTACCGAGACAAGATGTAGTCACACAAGCGTGATTGAGACCGTGAGGCCCTACAAAATGCTCGATATGAGAGATCTCAAAGAGAAAACTCAAATAATCCCGTCCTCTGAGACTTTAATCCCGAAAGGCCTATTTATTATAGTGAGTCAGAATGCTTGGGTCTAGTTGTACTTACTTGGGTCATTCTCATAGGGTGATTACTTTTTCCCACTGTGACAGGCCCTCTAAAAGGTACACAAATCTCAAACTAGAAAAGCTTCAAGGATCTGGATTTCTGATTGTCTGTGCAAACAAGAGCATACTCTCCTACCTTTTAGACTCTTCTCAAACACGAAAAATAGATTTGTTCATTAACCATATCAAAATTTAAGTGCCTAGAAATGAATTAAAGAATTCACAATGTTCAGTTGATTCTCCTTAGGTAACCTGCAAAAACAACAAATCAGTAGTCATATTGTTTTTGAGCAATGGATTCTTTGACAGGCATAAGTTTGATTGATAGATTCTTTGACAAGTGTTTTGCAAAAAACCACTTAGGCTGCAAAAATATCTCATGTAGATAGAAAATAGATCATGGTTAGCGTCAATAAAATTCAATTCAATTGAAGAAAAACCCTAAAAAGTATAGTGTTTCTGAAATGAGAAAACAAAAAATTCGTGTGACAATTCTCACAAAACTAGATGAGTATTCTCAGTGAACTAGATGAGTAAACACATAATGAAATGAGAGAAGCATAATATCATATGATGATTCTTTCTGTACCATATGACTATTCTTATCATACAGTATGACAAAACACATTAGACTGTACAACCATATTCAATAGACTGCACGACAATATGAAGCAGATCGTATGACTATCTTCATCAAATCGTGTGACAAAACATAAAAAACCCATCCTCTATCAAATAGGAATTCGTACGATCTTTTTCAGGAATTGTATGGATAGAATCTGAAAGATGCAAATTTGATGATCTGCGAGGCCGATAAATTGAGTTTTTTCAAGCCCCATGGTGGGCTCCAAAAATGTGTGTGTGAAAAATGGTAATTTGCAAAGCTATAAAGCACAAACACTTCAATAAATCATTGCATGGATGGATATCAATGAATATAAAAAGCATAACAAATCGATCTATTTCCTTCTAAAAGATGCGAGTATAGACTTGCTCTCAGATTCATCTAAGTAATACTAGTGACTAGACTACACCAATATGAAGGATTTTCTATATGAGCACAAAATTGAGCTAAATGGATGCAAGATTAAGCTAGATATGCAAGATTAAGATAGATATGATTAAACTAAATATGCAAAAAGATAAGATGCAATAATCTCAAAGTTCAATATTCTCAATGACTCTAGAGCAAAAACTGCATAATAACAATAAATCTCTAGGGTGTGTTGAATGAGAGCTGAAAGGCTAAATTTATAGAGAATCCAAAGAGAGACCAATGATCAAGATTGATTAATGATGAGCGGTTGAGATTTCTCAAGAAAAAGCACAATCCAGGTGAATTGAAATAATTGGATGCTTTGATTCAATTTTAGAGAAGATTAGATTGAGTTAATCTTGAGATAAATTCCAATTAAAGCTTGATTGAATGCATTGAGATTATAAGTCTGAGTTTGCATTTGAGATAAAATTAGTTGATTCCATGCACATTCCTCTTATTTGCTCAAGATTTTTATTAGAAAAAGCCTTTTCAATGCAACTAAACTTCTTTCCTCAAGATTTGCTTTGAAGTTTTAATTTTAGAGAAAATGATTTATTCAATTTAATTGCTTTCCTTTCTTTTATGAGATTTCTCCAGTTATCTCAATTTTAGAAAAATAAATATCTCAAGTTGATTTCTTATCTCAATTTAATTCCTTTTTAGATGATTAATTCATTTTGTAAATCAATTCCTTTTTGATGATTAATGGAAAATTTATTTATTAATTAAATATGCTAGGATATTTAATTAAATAAATAGGACAATTGATTAAAATGATTTGCTTGGAATGATTAATTAATTAAATAAATATTTAATTAATATAGAATGATTTATTTGCCACGTGACATTGATGATTGAGGAATTAATTAATTACGTGCTCAAGATTAATTTAATTGCCTTTAGTTAGGACCTTGGTGATGTAGTCAAGATTAGGGGCTCATGATTTAGATGATCATTTTTAGGTTATTACACTTACAACGTTTTTGGAAGAGGGGCAGAAAAATACTCAATACTAAGACATAAGGCTTAGGAGGGGTCTCAGGAAGGCTTAGGGGTCCAAAATGGCCCTCATATTGCATACAGAGGGTCTGAGACACCCAATTATTGATAGAGACATCAAACTTATCAAGTACACAGTCACTGCAAAAAGTTACAACAAGAAAGATATCTCCCACAGATCCAAAACTGAGGTTTAGGGAGCTAGATTGATCAAATGAGAATAGAAATGAGTTGCAAATATTGAAAGAAGACATAATCAAGTTAAATAGGGACAAAATGCAACCAATGCAAGTGGATGCAAGCAACTGCACAATCAACAGTGCAGTCTTAGAGAGTCTTAGAAAGCTCCCACCACCGATCATGAACTAGACACTAAAATAAGTTCAACCAAGGGAAGATTTGGAATCAAACACAAGAACATGAAGATGTAATCTCTGATTAAGATCCAGTATTCATAAAGGATGAAAGAAACATGATCAGATAGAGAGAAAACATAAGAGCTTCTGACAATGCAAATTCCAGAAAATTAGAATCATTGGAATACAATTTCTCTCCAAATCATTAAACTATCAAAGAATAATCAAACTACTGCAAATCATGAAACCATTTCCCCCAAACAATATTTTCCAAACAATGCAAACAATCTTTTCAAAATAAAAAATGCAGAGCCAACAAGCGGAACCAACCTTGAAAAAGATGAAACAAGGAGAAATCCGAAAATGCAATCTAATTCCAGCAAATCCCTTCAACAATCGCAATCCAAGACCAAAAGAAAATTCATCAGAAATCCAGATCTTCAAACTCCCAAAATTTTTCCAACCCCCGTGAATGCACAAGAAGCCCGATAAGTATAAAAATTAAACCCAAAACTATATTGCAAGCCGACCAATGAAAATGATCCAAAAAATATATTATTTACCTATCTTGTATAGTTTCGAGGCATATATTATTCCTCATTATAATTTACCTGCCGATTAAACTTCCACCAATCATATGCAAGGGTAGGTAAATATATTCATTTTTCTATTGCCAACAATATCAATTTATAATAATACATTAAATAATGATTCATAACTTAATATAATCAATTAATAAATTAAAAGCATAAAGCCTTAGAAATAAGAACCCAATTAAAAATATAAAATCAAATTACAAATAAATTGATAAAGTCAACAAATCAAAAATCAATAATAATTAATAATTAAATAAAGCTAAAAAATAATAAATAAATAAAAATAGATTGCTCATCAATAAATGAAAATAATAAATATTATCAAATAATTGATAATTCTAAAATAAATAAATGAATAAATAGATAAATAAATAATAATTCCATAATGGATAAACCATGAAAAGATAAATAAACCAATCATTAAAATAATTAAATCTAACCAATCATAAATAACCATCAACAAATAGATAATTGATGATTAGAAATACACCATGATTAAATCAATAAACCAATTAAATAAATCCTATTTGGTTAAATAAAATCTAACGATAATATCATCATCCAAAAATAATCAAATAAATATCCACAATCAAATAATTAGACAATAATCACATTACCCAAACGAATAAGCATAGACTCCAATCATCTTATGCCAAGGGGATAAACATAACACAAGACTCTAACCTAAACTTGTAACATGGCGCAATCAACAAGGTACACATCTTAGACCTAGAGTGTGTGAGGGAAACTATGTCAGCTCGGACAACTTGCCATTGGAATAAAGACATGCTCAGACCTGTGAAGCCAAGTGGAGTCGATGTCTGGTACCTGCAAGCCTGCATCAAAGACCAATGCAGCATATGTGATACATATATATGTTAGTCCCAACTGATGCTGAGAAGGCAGGGGTGAAGCAACACTGTACTGGTATATTCCAGATTTAAACTCAATCAAAACTTCTATTCAAACTTAACACTTATTAGTATGAGCAACATTTAATAAGAAATATGCATACATAAAATCAAACACACATGACTAGCAAGATTTATCACGTGGAAACCAAAATGGGAGAAAACCATGACGTGAGTAGAAACTCACAAAATCTGCACTCTTCTAGAGTACGCCTGGTGAGGAGCCATTCCTGTTAGGAGATTACAAAGACACTGTTAGGTGCCACCCAGTTAAGGGATTTTCTTTAAGGCCTGTTAGAACCTTTACCCTGTTAGAGGTAGCCTTGTTAAAGGACTTAGGATCATCATTTAAGATGTCACCTGGTTAAGGGATTTTACAAAGGGACCTATTAAAGACAACCCAGTTAAGGGATTTTACTGTTGTAGTTATTAGAAAACAATAGAGACAATGATTTTTTGTAATAGCTACTCTTAGCTTGATTAGATCTACTGGTGCTTTGCATTCTTTCTCTACTCTTCACACTATCGAAGCTCTACACACTCTCTTCACCAATCCACTATTCACTTAGCAAATTCTGCCCTCTTCACCTAGTTGAGTATGTTGCCGCTGCTAATAACTTTACATAGGTTCTATGGATGAATGTTGAAGGATATTAAAGTGCATTGCATTGGACCGGTAGTTATTCCTTGTGATAACTCTGTTGCTATTGACATATCAAAGAATCTGGTATTTGACTCTTATACAAAGCACATATCTATCAAGTATAACTTTTTGAAGGAGAAGGTGGAAGAAAATGAGATCAGATTGGTTTATGTGAACACGCAAGAGAAGATTGCAGACATTTTCACTAAACCTTTGCGTAAAGAATTATTTGAGTACCTCAGGGATAGGTTAGGGGTTTCTGCCACTCTGACATAAAACTGATTGATGCTTTTTGGCATCAATCTAGTATGAATTATCAGATATATTATCCATTCTGGACTGATGTGGAGATGCTACTGCTCAGGGGGAGTAGTTAGCCTTGTGATTCAGTGGTTTTTTTTTTCTTTGATATTTTTGTCATATTTCTAGATTGATGTCAAAGGGGTAGAGATATATGTGAAAAATAGAGCCTTATAAATATTTCATTCACAAGGGGAGTTTGCTCTTTGTTTTAGAACTTCATTTCTATATCTTTGAGTGGGATTGTTGGTTGTCTTCCATTGGGGGAGACTTAATTGGAATTTCTTGGTATGTATATGTTTTTCACATTTAGTGTTTCCATCAATGCCAAAGGGGGAGATTGTTAGCCATTTGGAGTAATTGATTATGTGTTGCATTGATGTTTTGTCATTGATGTCAACACTAGCTATTTTGACTGCTTTATCGACACCCTTCTGGTCCCGGTAGGTTGTTTGGTTTCTGGTTGGATCATGATTCCATATGTTCTAGTATGTTCTGGTTATGGAATTGGCTTCTCAGATTCATGTTCAGTCAATTGGATTTGATCTGGTGATCAGATGCTATCCTATTTACTAGTAAGCTTGGTTTGTGGTTCTGATGAGGGTTTCACCGACAAAGCTTTATTGAAGATCTTTGATGATATGCATTAGTGGTGTTGGTGTGGCTTCTAATGGAGATTCAGGATGGTGATGGTGATCATGTTCAAGTTTTGGCTGATTGGGATCATTACTTTAGTGTGTGTGGACCTATATTGGGTCCCAGTTTATCTAGGTTATGGACCATCCTAATGTAACGTGTGGATTGGACCTCTTGATGTGTTTCCGTGATGTCTTATGGGTTCGGTATTATTTGTTTGGTCTTAGGCTGACATGTTTTGTAATTATGTAATTTTATTATTGTCTGGTGGCCGACCTGATTGTTTATGGTCGAGGTTTGTATATATATGAGGTAATATCTCATTGTAGATCATCAGGGTAATGGGAATGGGATATGGATATGTAATGTGCTAATAATGTAATAATAATTTAGGCAGAGGATTTGGTTGATCATTGGTGATCGAGTTGGGTTTATGTTGGAGGATTTAGTCCTCCGATATTGAGGTTAACCAGAACTGTACTCAGGCATAGGAGATGCTATCTTTGCAGTTCATTCTTTCTTTTGGATTGTAGTCTGGACATTTATGTAGTCAGTGAGACTCCTTTTGTGATGAGTAGTGAGCTCTAGGCTATTGGCCTTCCTAAAAGTGCAGGACCCTCAATTGTAATTCACATACTTACTACAGAAGTATCATCTAACTGTGGGTAGGCTTCCCACCGTGATTTTTTCCTTTACCAGGTTTTCCACATACAAATTTTTGTGTCATGCGGATGGTATTTATTCTCTGATTATTATTTATGCTTAATTGGTTTATTTGTTATTTTGGTATTTGGTTTATGCATTCTGGTATTAATCTTTTGGGTTCAGGTATTTAAGTTTTAATTGGTTAAGGTTCGAGTAATCTGAGACAACTGATTCACCCCCCCTCTCAATTGTCTTCTGATTATTTGAATTGTCTAACAATTGGTATTAGAGCTTTGGTCCTCTCTACAGAAGCTTAAGCGCTTGAGGAAGATCCTATGACAACTAAAAGTTCAAGTTCATCTAGTTCACCTAGAGCTATCTTTTGGAGAGATATTCCTAGGCTTGATGGAACAAATTACAAAGCATGGAAGATTCAGATGGAGACTCATCTGAGATGTCTTGGAAAGGAGATTTGGGAAATCATAGAGAATGGTGTTACCCCTTATAATCTTACATCTGGTAACCCTACTTCGGAAAACTTAGATAATGAGCTTGAGAATGATTGTAGAGCAAGAGAAGCCCTCTTGTGTGCACTCTCTGATCATCAAATAATGGGATTAACTGACAAATCATCTACAAAGGCTATATGGGATAAGTTGGAGACTCTTAATGAATGTGACCCTACTGTGAAGATTGCTAAACATGATGGTTACCAGGTGAGCTATGAAAACTTGAAGATGGAAGAAGAAGAAAGGATTACTACATTCATGGAAAGGGTAAATGAGATTGTTATGGGAATTCAATGTTGTGGTGGAACTCTGAGTGAAGATGAAATAGTTTCTAAAGTTTTGAGAGATTTACCACTGACTGACAAAATGAAGGCTACTGCAATTAATGAATTAAGAACAATGGCTAATACTTCTGTCAACAAAGATGCCTTGGTTGGGAAATTATCTTCTTTTGAGCTTGAAGAATTTGGACCTTCTGGAGTTGTGAAGTCTGAACTTTCTTTTCATGCATCTGCATCATCAACCAACAATCAAGATTGGAAAGCTTTATATGCAAAAGAATTGGATGATATGAAGAGAGAAGATGATGAATTTGAGCAACTTGAAGCCCTATTTGCTAGAAGAGTACCTAAAGGACTGGTAGGAAGTAAGTATGAAGGAAAAGCACCTTTTAATGTTTTGCATGTAATAAGATAGGTCATTTTGCATCTAGATGTCTTGAAAGGAATTCAAGATTTGAAGAGAGAGATATTAGATCTTTTAAGCCTAACACTGAATATCAACACAAGTATAAATACATGAAAAAAAAAGATAAATCATGCTACATAGCGGATGAGGAAGGTGTGACTGATTCTGATAATGAACCGACATCCGACTCTACAAGTGGTTCCAGTAATGGAAATGAATGGGTGCTCTTGGCTATCAAGGAAGATGTTTCGGCACTAGAAGAGAATGTACCTAAAGAGAAGGCACTTTATGCTAGAATTGAAGATAATGATGAATGGGTAATTGGCAGTGGTTGTTCACATCATATGACTGGAGATAAAAGGAAGTTTCTATCTTTGCAAGAATTTGATGGCGGTCTGGTTAGATTTGGAGATGACAAGGCATGTATGATCAAAGGAAAAGGAACTATATCATTGGATGGTAAGCACAATACTGATAATGTTTATTTTGTTGAAGGTTTGAGGCATAATCTTTTGAGTGTAGGATAATTGGTGGATAAGGGATTTCAATTACAGTTCAAGGATGGAAAATGCAAAATCATTAATAGATCTGGTTTGGAGATTGCAACTGGTACATAGACAAAAGGTAATATATTTCATTTGAATTCCAGTGAGAAGACATGTTTGATTGCACAAATTGATGAGAGTTGGCTATGGCATAAAAGGCTATGTCATGTGAATTTTGATTGCATTGTTAAGATTAGTTCAACTAAGGAAATTAGAGATATACCTAAGATTATGAAGCCCTATAATCCATTATGTAAAGAATGTCAAATGGGAAAATAGGTCAGAACCTCTTTTAGGAGTATACAAGATATATCTAATGATGTTATTGATCTTATTCATACTGATTTGTGTGTTCCTGCTAGAGTTAAAAGTTTTCAAGGTGATAGATATTTTATGCTAACCATTGATGATTATTCTAGAATGATGTGGGTTACTTTTCTAAGGGAGAAATTTGAGGCTTTTGAAAAGTTTAAAATATTTAAGGCTAAAGTGGAAACTGAGATAGGATTGAAGATTAAATGTTTAAGGTTAGATCATGGTGGAGAATTCACATCCGGTGAGTTTAATAACTTTTGTGAGAGGCATGGTATTACGAGAAATTTTTTTTGCTCCCCGAACACCTCAGTAGAATGGAGTTGTGGAAAGGAAGAACATAACTATCTTGGATGATGCTAGAACAATGCTGATGAAAGATAGTCTACCTCATATCTACCGGAGAGAAGCAGTGAGCATAGCAGTCTATATATTCAACATAGTACATATTAAAGGAGAAAACGGTAAGACACCTTATGAATTATGGTTTGGCAATACACCTACAGTTAAGTATTTTAGATTCTTTGGTAGTAAATGTTATATCAGGAGAGATGATATTATAGGCAAATTTGATCCTAGATGTGATGAAGACATATTTCTTGGTTATTCTAATGAAAGCAAAGCATATAGATGTTATAACAAGAGATTGCAGAGAATTGTGGAAAGTTCTAATGTCAAAGTGGATGAGCTGAATACAAGTCAAATCAGAGTTTATGAGCAAGAACCGACAGTGGAAATGATCATAACTGAACTGATAACACTTTTACCGAAACAAAATGTTGAACCAGTTACTCTGGTAGTATCAGAAAATTCAATAGTAATTGAAGAACCGAGAATAGGAACAAAGAGTCAGAAGACTCCTAGGTATGTGAGATTGAATCATTCAGAAGATCAGATCATTGGGGATAAGAACAATGATGACAAGAAGAAGACTAGAAACTAATGAGGTATGTTTAATTTATCAAGTTGAACTAGTATCAGTAATTGAAGCATGTAAAGATGAATGTTGGTTGAAAGATATGGAAGAAGAATTAGCAACAAAAATTAACAAATGCTCTGAAATGCATATGGAGAGCTCGCGTGGAGGTGGAGAAGGCGACAATGGAAGAATTCAAAATTCAAATTCTCTACAAGGCGGGAACTCTGGTTCCAATGGAGGGAGTGGCCAGATCGATGGAGCTGGCCCGATGGGGGAGAAGGACAAGCCTCTGGATATTCTGCAGGCTGATGGTACTCTGCTAGAGATGAATGTGGGTTCTGGAAACATAGTGGGGGGGTCCAGTGAGGGGTCCAACCTATGTGAAGCTGTTTTGGAGAATGGAAAAGAATCTAGAAAGTGGTCATCCCTCTTTGGAACTAGACCATCTCGAAAATCCTCCTTGCCTCCTGTCAAGAATATATCAGACTCGACTGGTGGTAAGTTTGCCATTTCTATCCCTGACTTAGTTTTGGATCATAACATAAGTAGTATGTTGAACTTTCTGGTGGGTAAATTCATGGGACCATGCCCAAACATTGAATTTGTTAGGGCTTATGTTAAAAGGAAATGGGCTTTGAAAGGTAATGTTGAAATTTCGGCTCTGCCCAAAGGCCTCCTCACCTTTTCCTTTTCCTATGAAGAAGATAAAATAAGGATCGTCTATGGTAGTCCTTGGTTGGTTGGAAAGACAACTCTGGTCCTTCAGAAATGGCATCTGAATCTAAACATGAGTGATTCTTTTTTGGTGCAAGTCCCAATTTGGGTTAAGTTACCAGGTCTGCCTCTTGAGTATTGCGTAGAAAGTATTTTCTCAGGTATAGCAAGCTCCTTTGGTGAGCTCCTTTGAATAGATCCAATCACAGCTTCAAGAAGGAGGCTCAATCATGCCAGATTTTGTGTAGGGATCGCCCACGATGTAGATATGCCTGAGCAGATAGATATAGTGTCAAAGTTGGGAACGTGGAAACAACAAATTGAATACGAATACATCCCCTTTGCTTACTTTCACTACAAGAAAGCAGGTCACTGGGCCAAATATTGTCCTCTCAAGCCTAAAGGGGAGAACAAGCAAGCCAAACCTATAGTAGAAAGTAAAAAGGCTTTGGAGAAAAAGGTATGGCAAGTCAAAAATTTAGAAGATAAGGAAACTGACCTTGTTGATACCAACTATTTTGGACCCCTGGGGGAGAATAAGGAAGTGGTCTCCTCAGTCTCTGTCTCTAATCAAGAAAGCTCTGAGGAAGGAACAAATGAAAGCAGACAACCCCCAGGTAGGGCAAATCCGAATAGAGGAAATAAAAGATCAGAATGAATCTTCTAAACAAAATACCGAGATGGTAATTGCTGACACCTTGGCTAGTAAGGAAGCTCCCATTGAAGAGGATTAGAAGGATAAGGATACTAAGCTAGTGGAAAAATCTAAGGAAGGGGAGATCATTGGCTCACAAGAAGAAAAGATTGACTCTTCCCCTCTCACGATCTAGTTTGATATGCAAGAAGCCCATAAATGTGCTATATTGGGTACGAACCTTTCGAATTCAGATCAAGCCTCTAAAATAGTCAATAGTTCTTCACATGATTCTAGATCACCTAATTGGGTTAATGAAGAGGAAATTTATAGAATTCATAGTAACCTTGAAGCAGTTTTTGAGAAAGAAGTAGATTGGAAAATTCCAAAACATAGGAACAGAAAAGGATCCACTCCCTCAACCGCCCAATTAAGGAAGTCTAGTAGAATTGCTCAAGTTGATGTTGGGTATGCCTCCTCATCCCTAGGACGACCTTCAAACCACAAAGTTAGAGACAAGAAAGCCAAAAAGAGCATAGCAGATGGGACTCAAAAGACTCTGAAGGAGTTAGGAATTGGTAAGTAATTATGAAGATTGTTTCTTGGAATATTAGGGGACTTAATAATCCCCACAAGCATGATATTATTAAGAATATGATTAGGGATAGAAAACCTGATATTTTTCTTATTCAAGAAACAAAGATGAGTAGAGATAAGGTTGAAGCTTTGAAATTATTTAAATATGGGAGTATCAGTGGTGGTATCTCAGAAGGTGCCTTTGGAGGCATTGCAACAATTTGGAATCTCAATAGTGTTAAAGGTCATGTTCTTATTCAAGAAAGCAATTTTTATTGCACTAAATTTGAGCATTTAAAAGATGGAACCTCTTGGGTCCTCACTAACATTTATGCTCCTAACACCTTGAAAGCCAGAAGTATTTTTTGGAAAAAACTTATGGAAATAAGGGACAGCTTCAAGAACCTCAGCTGGCTGGTCATGGGAGACTTCAACACCCCTTTGAGAGAGGAGGAAAAATTTGGTGGAAGGCCTTCTCAGTTGGATAGTAGACTAGCCCTCATGGATTTTATAAACACTCAGGCTCTTAATGATGTTGAGATGTAGGGTTGCAATTACACTTGGACTAACAGGAGGGCTGGAAATGACCTTATTCAAGTTTGCCTTGACATGGCTCTTATTTCTGATGATTGGTACATACATTATTTCTATTCTCTGTCTGCTCACATTCAGGTTGGGTCTGACCACTATCCCATAACTCTTTTTGCTGACCCCATAAATAGAAGAAGACACTTTCCTTTGAGATGTGAAAAAATGTGGAATCTTCATCTAGATCTCACCCATAAAATTTAGGAATGGTGGAACATTCAAGTTGAGGGTACTACCATGTATAGGGTTGTGAAGAAACTCAAAAGCATAAAAGACAATATAAGGACTTGGAATAAATATAGCTTTGGGAATATTTTTGAGGCCAAAGGAAAAATTCAGGAAGACCTCAATAAAATATAGGTCCAAATCCAGAAGGATGGATTCTCTACTGTGACTATTGTTGAAGAAAATGAGGTCCTCAAAAAATACCATGAAATCATTGCTAAAGAAGAAGCTTTTTGGAAGCAGAGGTCTAGATGTATCTGGCTAAAGGAAGGAGATAAGAATACTAGATTCTTTCATATGTCGACAATCAAACATAAAGTGGGTAATGGGATCAAAAAACTGATGGTGGACAATTGGGAGCTAGTTAAGGAGGAGGAGATAAGAAATGAGGCCAAAAGCTTCTTCACTGATCTTCTTTGTAAAGATCAAAGCCTAGATGTTGATGTTCAAAGTTCCTTCCTTTAGAACATTCCTTGCCTTATTAATGAGCAGAAGAATGCCTTCCTAACTTCTATACCTTTGAAATTGGAGATCAGAAATGCTATGTTTTCTTTTGAAGGTAACAAAGCCCCTGGACCTGATGGCTTCCCCATGTTCTTCTTCCAAGAATTCTGGGATATTGTTGGGAAAGATGTCTCCAGTGGGGTTAAAGAATTTTTTGGGGCTATAAAACTTTGAAAGAGATTAATGGCACCTTCATTTCTTTAATCCCCAAAATTCAAGGTGTTGACTCCATGGATAAGTTCAGGCCAATCAGCTTATGCAACTCTTTTTATAAGATAATTTCCAAGGTCCTCACCTCCAGACTCTTGAAAGTCCTTCCTTCTTTGATTAGTCATTAGAAAAATGGTTTTGTGCCAGAAAGACAAATTCTGATTCCATCATAAGTGTCCATTAGAATATCCATTCCCTTGTTATGGTTAAGAAACATGATCTTATCTTCAAGCTTGACCTATCTAAGGCCTATGACCGGGTTGATTGGTCTTTCCTCATGAAGGTCCTTTTGGATTTATGCTTCTCTAACAAATGTGTGAACCTCTTCAAGCAGCTCATCTCCTCTGCCTCCTTTACTGTTCTTTTAAACAGATCTCCCTCCCCCTTCTTGAAAGCCTCCAGAGGACTGAGGCAAGGAGGCCCCATCTCCCATATCCTCTTCATAATTATGGCTAAATGTTTTGGTAGGTCCATGGAAATTATGGTGACTAGAGGTATTTTTAAAGGTCTCCAACCTTCCTCTGCTAATCATACTTTCTCCCACCAACAATTTGTGGATGACACCATTGTTATGGGGGATTCAAGCATTTAGGAAGCTAGAATCCTGAAGGACACCCTTGTAAGTTTGCTTATGCTTCTGGCCAACTTATCAACTGGATTAAAAGTGAAGTGTTTTTCATCAACACTCCTGAGAGAAGACTGATAACTCAATGATGAACCACTAGTACCAATCCAGTACTAAGAGGGGGGGGTAAATCAGTACAAACACAAATATAGTCCAAAACCAGTTTGACAACAAACACTCCAAATGACTGACAAAACAGGGATACTGGTAAAACAGAGTGCAACCAGTAACATCCAGTACAGCTCAATCAGTCATGAACCGGTCACTCAATAAGCTTTCCTCTTAGCTCAATACTACAGTATCATTATACTCTCATGCATAAACAGGTAAACTTAATCATCTGATCTTCACAATAGTGAGTTCAATATGTTTTATAGATAGGCATAAAACATAGAACCTTCATATGCTTAACATGTAAAACAAAGCATCACAAGATAGCATCACAAGATAAAGGCATCACACATAACACACATATTTTTCATGTGGAAACCCAACTGGGAAAAACCACGATGGGGATGAATACCCACAAGATGCTTTTTGAACTCTATAGAAGTCCACTCTGTTAGGAGCCTTGTCCGGTTAAAGACATTACAATAGGTTTTGCTAGGAACCAATCCTGTTAGGGATCACCCAGGTTAAGGGATAGCAATAATACCCGGTTAAGGGTTAAAACTGGTAGGGTCACCTTGTTAGAGGATTTCAAGAACTCAATAGATAAAGGATCTGCTAAGCTCTATAGCTTCTCAGAACTCATTAACCTCGAGTTACCCAGTTAAGGGATTTGAATCAAGCCTGTTAGGACCACCCTGTTAGGGGATTTTGCAAAGAGCCAGTTAAGGCTACCATGTTAGAGGATTTTACAACTATTGAAGTGGTTAGAGATCAATAGGTATTACAATGATCTGGTAACAACACTCAATGCTAATGCAGATTGGTTTAGGCTCCTCTTCACCTTCTGCACATTCACTTTATAGGTATCTCTTCTCTCCTTTGGTCTAGCAAGAATCATGTATCACTTCCCTAGGATACACACACACAACTTTTGCCAACAACCTTAGAAAGAAACACAACATTGACCTTATAGGAAACATACAGGTCGGTAGCAAAAACCCTAAACCCTAAACCTGTTAGGTTAAGCAATTCAAGTGGTTCGATCCTGATCATTGAATCATATTGCATTAAATGCAATAATCTTGAATTGATCTCAAGACATTCTCCATCATCCATTATCCACTGATTTCATGGTGGATGATAACCAATCACGCGTTATCACCGTTTGACAGACTTCGCACATTCCCGAGGTAGATAGGAATAGTCTTCTTCATGCAAGATCCTTCACGTGCATAGAGCTTACGTGGCAACATGATTTGTCATCCATTATATTGCTAAATCATCACATGAAGATCACTGATTGAGTCACACAGACTTGAGGTACTCCAACTGAAAATCCTGAAGTGGAAGCTACCTACCAACCGGTAGTCATACAATGCTTCCATGTGTTGGTTCCCATAACTACATGCCTGTTCATCTTGAACAAATATGCTGCTTCACTTTGGCATATAGACCGATTCATACATATGCTGGTTCCTCTCTCTTTTCACCTATCACATTTGTCGGTTCTCTTCATAACACATATTGACATCAATGACAACATACAATATCATTATGTCTTCATGCCGGTCACATAATGCCAACAATCTCCCCCTTTGGCATTGATGGCAATATACAAAGATATCTTCTCCACTTCACATCTTCTCCCATTTGCTGCAGATATCTTTTTGCTTCACTCCTTCTCCCCCTTTGACAACAATGCCAAAGTGGAGGTACAAGCATCTCTGTTTCATCATGCTGCTCCCCCTGAGGAGTAGCATCCTTCAACACATCAATCACCCAAAAATTTATCTTTCCAGTACCTGACTGATGTGGAACAATTACTTTTAGTTCACCTCCTGAAGGGGCAATACCCCTAATTCACCTCTCAAATGCACAAATGTTGTCTTTGGAAGAGGCTTGGTGAATATGTCTGCTAACTGCTCCTTACTGGACACATGCTCTAGTGCAATCTCTTTATTCTGAACCTTTTCCCTCAAGAAATGTTATTTAAGCTCAAAATGCTTGGTTCTAGAATGTAAAACCAGATTCTTTGATATATTGATAGCACTTGTGTTATCACAGAATATACTTACCGGTTCAGATACAGGGATCTTGAAGCCTTCCAGTACATGCTTCATCCAGATTGTCTGAGTGCAGTTCATGAAAGCTGCAACATACTCCGCTTTTGCTATAGACTGAGAGATACAACTCTTCTTTTTACTCATCCATTAGACCAGTCTACCACCGAGAAAGAATGCACCACCGGTTGTGCTTTTCTAGTCATCCACATTACCTGCCCAATCAACATCTGTGAACACTTTCAGATTGAAATCATTGCTGTATGGGTACCACAATCCATAGTCAACTGTTCCCTTTAGATACCTAAGAATCTGCTTGACTGCAATCAAGTGGGATTCTCTTGGACTCTTCTAGAACCTTGCAGTAATGCCAACTGCATGTGCAATATCTGGTCTGCTATGCACTACATAATGCAACTTACCAATCATTGATCGGTATTCCTTCTCATCAACCAGTGTGGAATCATCCTCTTTTGTCAATTTGCAACCGGTCACCATCGGTGTACCAACCGGTTTGCTATCTTCCATGCCAAAGGTCTTCAGTACCTCTTTGACATATTTGGACTGGGTGATAAAGATTCCATCTTTCATCTGCTGGATCTGCAATCCAATGAAGAACTTAATCTCCCCTATGAGTGACATCTCAAACTCTTTCTTCATCTCATCAACAAACTCATGACTCATCTTGTCATCTCCACCAAAGATGATGTCATCAACAAAAACTTCACAGAACAAGATTTGATCTCCTTCAGACTTCAAGTAGATATTGCTATCTTCACTTGTTCTCTCAAATCCAATCTTCACAAGATGGGAATGTAGGCGCTCATACCATGCCCTAGGTGCTTGCTTTAGACCATATAATGCTTTATGTAGCCTGCAAACCATATCACTGTCTTCGGATAGGGAAAACCCACCTGGTTTCTCTATATATACCTCCTCTTCAAGTACACCATTTAGGAATGCAGATTTTATATCCATTTGATATACTTTGAACTTCTTAAAAGCTGCATATGCAAGAAGCATATGAACTCCTTCCAATCTAGCTACAGGAGCAAAGGTTTCCCCATAGTCTTCTCCTTCTTCTTGAGCATATCCTTTGCATACCAATTTGGCTTTATTCCTAATCACTGTGCCATCTTCATTCAACTTATTTCTGAACACCCATTTGGTGCCAATGACATTTTTATACTTAGGTCTGGGTACCAAGGACCATGTACCATTTTTCTCTATCTGATCAAGTTCCTCTTCCATTGCCTTGATCCAGTCTTCATCTTTATGAGCCTCTTTGAATGATTTAGGCTCAAATTCAGAGATCATACATGAGTTCTCTCTCATCTTTCTTCTTGTAAGGATTTCTGCATCCTTATCACCTATGATCTTCTTAGGATCATGATTCAACTTGACATACCGAGGAATGGTCTTAACTGGTTCTTCTTGCTTTTCTTCTTCATCCTCATCTTCATTAGTATTAATAGTCATTGGTTCAGGGACACTATTACTGGTACTTGGTTGGCTAACAACCGGTTTGTAGAAGGTTACAACCGGTTCATTTACGGCTTGCTCACTGTCGGTTTCCTCAGTCTTCTCAGAGGATTCATCAACTCTTACATTGATGCTTTCCATAATTCTCTGAGTCCTATTGTTGTAGCACTTGAAAGCTTTACTCTTGGTGGAATATCCTAGAAATATTCCCTCATCACATTTAGCTTCAAATTTTCCCTAATGTTCACTCCTCTTGATGTAACATTTGCTACCAAATACCTTAAAGTAGCTAACCACATGTGTCTTACCGGTCCAATACTCATAAGGAGTTTTGTCCTTACCCTTTTTGATGAGTACCCGGTTCATAGTGTAGACTGCAGTGCTCACCGCTTCTCTCCAAAAGGTGTGAGCTACCTTTCCTTGAATCAACATGGTTCTAGCTACTTCAACCACAGACCAGTTATTCTCTCTACTAGGCCATTCTGCTGTGGAGTCCGAGGGGCAGACAGTTGCCTCTTGATGCCAAATTCTTCACAATACTTGTTGAATTCACCAGAAGTGAATTCCCCTCCTTGATCAGTTCTGAGACACTTGATCCTTTTGCCGCTTTCCTTCTCCACTAATGCTCTGAAAGCTTTGAATTTCACAAACGCTTCAGACTTGTCTTTCAAGAATGTGACCCACATCATTCTTGAGCAGCCATTAGTGAGAATCATGAAGTACCTATCACCCTACACACTTCTAGTTTTCATAGGACCACATAGATCAGTATGCACAAGATCAAGCAAGTTGTCAGCAGTGAAAGATTTACCTTTAAAGGTTGAGGAAGACATTTTTCCCAATTGACACTCTCTGCATAAGGTATTATCCAGTTTTCTTAGCACCGGCAACCCTCTAACTGCCTTGATCTTACTAGCCTTTACAATGTTATCAAAGTTTACATGGCAGAGTCTCCTCTGCCATATCTAGCTATCATCAAGCTTAGCCATAAGACATGTACTTATATTTGCATTCAAATGAAATAGGTTACCTTTGGTCTACATGCCGGTGGCCACCAATTTACCATCTTTTCCTTGATTTTGCAAACTCTATTCTTGAATTGGAGAGTGAGGCCACTGTCATTTAGCTGGGCAACACTTAGAAGGTTGTGTCTGAGACCATCAACCCAGTACACATTGTCAGCACTACTCTTTCCATTCAAAGAGATGGACCCTCTGCCTTTGACCATGCATGGTGCATCATTGCCAAAGCGAACCACACCACCATCATACTCCTCTAAGGATAGAAACTTGCTCCGGTCACCAGTCATATGGTGAGAACAACCACTATCAATGATCCTCTCATTTGAATTATCAAACCAGGAGACAAGAGCCTTCTTGTCTGCCACATCTTCCTTTACAACAACAAACACAATGTCTTCATTCTCTTCATCTTCTGATTCCTCATCTATGACACCTTCATCAACTACCACAAAATAGTTTCTCTGGTTTCCTCCTTTGAATTTCTTGAACCTTTCCAGTTTATCCTTGTTGTCACTATTAGGACAGTCCATAGCAATATGTCCTATCTGGTTACAGGAGAAACATTTCAAAGGGAGCTTACCTTTGTATTTACCAGTTCCTTTTGGAAATATCCTGGCAAGAAGAGCTTCAAATTCCATCAGAAACTCTTCATCATTCATTTCTCTGTTCTGATTAGATTCCCCACTAGTGCTAGCCTCTTTTCCTTTTCTAGATGGTATAGCAGAGGCTCTAAAAGATGATTCTATCTTTTGAACACTACCATCAAAACTATTCAGCTCATAGGCTATCAACTTGGCTATGATGGAGTCCAAGGACACCTTAGACTTGTTTATTGATCTCAGCTCCTGAATAGAAGCGACCCTTATTGCATAGATCGACAACAGGGATCTCAGGACTTTACTTACCACAGTGGAATCTTCTATTTTTCCATCTGCACTCTTGATTTCTCCAACAACCATTTTGATTCTTATTCCATACCGCTGAATGGTCTCTCCTTCAACCATCTGCATGTCTTCAAACTTCCCTCTCAGGCTTTCTTCCTTAGCCTGTTTTACATGCTCATCACCACCATAGATATTTTTAAGAGCATCCCATACCTCTTTGGGATTTGCCTTGTCCTGAACATCAATAAATTCCATGTCAGATAATCTACTGATGAGGGCTTCCATGACTTGCCCATTTTCTTGAATCTCTCTCTTTTGGTCATCGGTGAGAGTACCGGTAGGAACAACATATACATTTTCAACATAACTCTAGCGTTGAACACCCATGCTTTTGATGAATATCTTCATCCTATCTTTCTATATACTGAAGTTTTCCCTGTTAGACTTTGGACCTTCCCTCTTCATCATTTGACTAGGATCTTTTCCCTCAAGTGGTTAAGCTTACAACACAGAGGACCTGGAGGAGCTCTGATACCAATTGATAACTCAATGATGAACCACTAGTACCAATTTGGTACTGAGAGGGGGGGGGTGAATCAGTACAAACACAAATATAGTCCAAAACCAGTTTGACAACAAACACTCCAAATGACTGACAAAACAGGGATACTGGTAAAACAGAGTGCAACCGGTAACATCCAGTACAGCTCAATAAGTCATGAACCGGTCACTCAATAAGCTTTCCTATTAGCTCAATACTACAGTATCATTATACTCTCATGCATAAACAGGTAAACTTAATCATTTGATCTTCATAATAGTGAGTTCAATATGTTTTATAGACAGGCATAAAACATAGAACCTTCATATGCTTAACATGTAAAACAAAGCATCACAAGATAAAGGCATCACACATAACACATATTTTTCACGTGGAAACCCAACTGGGAAAAACCACGGTGGGGATGAATACCGACAAGCTTCTTTTTGAACTCTTTAGAAGTCCTCTTTGTTAGGAGCCTTGTCCGGTTAAAGACATTACAATAGGTTCTGCTAGGAACCGATCCTGTTAGGGATCACCCGGTTAAGGGATAGCAATAATACCCGGTTAAGGGTTAAACCTGGTAGGGTCACCTTGTTAGAGGATTTCAAGAACTCAATAGCTAAAGGATCTCCTAAGCTCTATAGCTTCTCAGAACTCATTAACCTCGAGTTACCCGGTTAAGGGATTTGAATCAAGCCTATTAGGACCACCCTGTTATGGGATTTTGCAACGAGCCAGTTAAGGCTACCCTGTTAGGGGATTTTACAACTGTTGAAGTGGTTAGAGATCAATAGGTATTACAATGATCTAGTAACAACACTCAATGCTAATGTAGATCCATTTAGGCTCCTCTTCACCTTCTGCACATTCACTTTGCAGGTATCTCTTCTCTCCTTTGGTCTGGCAAGAATCATGTATCACTTCCCTAGGATACACACACACAACTTTTGCCAACAACCTTAGAAAGAAACACAACATCAACCTTATAGGAAACATATAGGTCGGTAGCAAAAACCCTAAACCCTAAACCTATTAGGTTAAGCAATTCAAGCGGTTCGATCCTGATCGTTGAATCATACTCCATTAAATGCAACAATCTTGAATCAATCTCAAGACATTCTCCATCGTCCATTATCCACCGATTTCATGGCGGCTGATAACCCATCATGCGCTATCACCATTTGACAGACTTCACACATTCCCGAGGTAGATAGGAATAGTCTTCTTCATGCAAGATCCTTCATGCGCACAGAGCTTACGTGGCAACACGATCTGTCCTCCATTATACTGCTAACTCATCACATGAAGATCACCGATTGAGTCACACAGACTTGAGGTACTCCAACCGGAAATCCTGAAGTGGAGGATACCTACCAACCGGTAGTCATACAATGCTTCCATGTGCCAGTTCCCATAACTACATGCCGGTTCATCTTGAACAAATATGCCGCTTCACTTTGGCATATAGACCGGTTCTTACATATGCCGGTTCCTCTCTCTTTTCACCTATCACATATGCTGGTTTTCTTCATAACACATATTGACATGAATGATAACATACAATGTCATTATGTCTTCATTCCAGTTCACATAATGCCAACAAAGACAACATAGAATTAGCAGAATTCTAGAATGTCGGACTACTGAAATTCCTACTACTTATCTTGGTCTCCCCCTGGGCATTGCTCCACCTGATTCCTTTTGGAGTTCTCTGGTGGATAAATTTCAAAGAAAGATTGTTGGTTGGAAAGGTTCTCTCTTAAGTCAAGCTGGCAAGCTTAAACTTCTTAAAGCATCCCTTCAAAGCATTCCTATTTATGCCCTTAGCCTCTTTAGAATTCCAGTTAAGTATGCTGATGCTATTGAGAAAATTCAAAAAAAAATTCTTTGGTCAGCGGTAGAGGAAAAGAAAAGAATGACATTAGTGGCTTGGGACAAGGTTTGTAGATTGAAATGTAAAGGTGGTGTGGGCCTGAGGAGAATCCGAACCCTCAATGAAGCTCTTTTGTCTAAACAGGTTTGGAGACTGGTCTACTTTGACAGCGAATGGTGTAAAATTTGGAGAAGTAAGTATCCTCTTTTGTCTTCTTCTCTTCTCTCTTTCATCAATTCTGATTTCAGTATTAATGGGTCCCATATTTGGAATCATGCCTCTAAGTGTAAATGCATCATTGCTAAAGGGGTGAAATGGAGAGTTGGTAATGGTAGGAAAGTTAGATTTTGGGAGGATCCCTCGTTACTTGATAAGCCTTTGATTGAAATCCCTGATTGGGCTCCTTTTTCTGCCCCCTGTATTAGAGTCTTTGGCTCCTTGGTTGAGGGGTATTGGATAGGTGATAAATGATAGAACATTGAAAGTATCCACCCTGACCTTATCAATCTTAAGAATCATCTATCTTCTTCCTGGTTGAACAATGAGGAAGATTCTCTTATTTGGGAATATGAACCTAAAGGCAACATTACTAGCTCTTCAATGTATGGTGTTCTTTTCCCTGACCCCTCAGAGAATCCCTTTTGGTCTAAATCTTGGATAAAGGGTCTTATCCCTAAGATCAAAAAATTTTGACCCTAGACAATCTAAAGGTTAGAGGTTTTTTCTTCCCAAATAGGTGTGCTTCATGTCTTGAGGAGGAAGAGTCTATGGACCATTTGGCTCTCCATTGTTCCTTCGCTATTTCAATTTGGGAAAGTTTTCTTAAGAATTTTTGTATGGAATGGGTGTTTCCTAACTCTATCCGAGATTTGTTCCATTCTTGGAGTTATCATTGGTCTAACCCCACTTTGAGATCTTTGTGGTAGCTATCATTCCATCACATCCTGTGGGGGATCTGGAAAGAAAGGAACAACCGCATCTTTAGGGACACTTCTCTTACCTAGGCTGTTGTTTTCCAGGAAATTCAAAGGGCTATTGTGGAGAACAGTAGGATCATTGGGGATCCTTGCAATTCTGCCAACCTCATGGAAACTCACATTTTCAACTCTTGGAATATGAAGAGTGTTGTTAGTACTGATCTTAAACAAAACAAGAGACTAGAAGCCAGATAGCACTCTCCCCCTCATGGCTGGCTCAAAATCAACTTTGATGGAGCTGCCAAAGGCAATCCTGGCCTAGCGGGATGTGGTGCAATTCTCAAAGATGAAAATGGCAGTTGTAAGGAAATGATTGCTGTTCCTATAGGTTGCCAAACTAACCACATGGCGGAAGCTATGACTGCTCTCCAAGGCATTCTCCTGGCTAAAAGATGGAACTGTCCCTATCTATGGATTGAGGGGGACTCTAATAACATGATCAAGTGCCTAAAAGGAACTTGTAAGCCTTCAAGGAGTATCAACAACATAATAAAGGATGCTAGAGATCTCATCAACACCTTCGATAAATGTTTTATTTCCCACATTTATCGTGAAGCTAATGGTCCAGTTGACTGGGCAGCCAACGTGGTAGTCAATCACAACAATATGATTACCTGGAAGGGTGAAGAGGGTCTCCTCAATTACGTCAGATCGATCATTTTCATGGATCGATATAACAATACCCCAAAGATCATAAATGGATAAAATAATGATTAAACAGATTAATAATAGAGGGCTATGAGTAATTATCATTATGTCCATACCATTTATTACAAGACAAATGCTACCTTTTCCCATGCTTTCTGGTTATATGTGGTCACTTCGAGAAATTTGTTTCCTATAGCTTTCTACAATTTGCGGCCTGTTATCACTGTTTTAAAATTGGGTTCTTTCCCCATAATTGGCTATGGTATTTTGAAAGTTTTTGAATAGGGTGTGGTCTAAAGTGCTTCAGCTTTGTTCTAAACCTAGAGGGTTTAAGGGTTTTCCAAGTTTTAAACTTTATCTTTTGTATTAGATCCCCTGGTTTCTATTCCTCCGTTACTTTATTCCACTTAAGTCATGGGTCGCGGGGTCATAAGAAGTGTCCCCCCCTTGCTATTTACCTAGGCGGTCATGTTGATTATTTGAAATTTTTTTGCCTTGTATTATTTCATTCTAAAGTGTCGGGCCCGGTAAATGCCGATCAACTTGAGAAAGGATCCGACGGTCAGTGCTATTTCACGAGGGTTAAGTGCTCACCCTTTAAGGCTGCGAAATAGCGAGAATGAATATCAGCCGTCCATGTGTCACGACGGGGTAAGTGGAAGGCATAGCTGTCAGAGATAGCTGGAGCCCCGTGGCTTTCTTTTGGCGTATTATAAGGTAACACGTGGCACAGGTCGCCACAGTTAGCAGGTCAAGGCTCTAGGTGTCCATGATGTGTCAGTGGGCCCCAAAGACGAGTTGGCTCACAGGTGGAGATGACCTGGCAAGGACAGCTCTTACAATTTATTGAGACCCCGTGGCTCCTTCGAGCAAATGAAAAATTGATAGGTCAGCTCCAAAGGTGACAAGGCGCCAGGTGTCCATGGCGTGTCCGTGGGCCCAACACCTCTGAGAGCTTCTAACAGGGTTTAAATGCCAAGCAAGTTGAGATAAGATCTAACGGCTCGCGCTATTTCGCAAGGGTGAGGTGCTCACCTTTTAAGGCCGCGAAATAGCGAGAGTTAACGAGGGCCGTCCACGTGTCATGATGACACGCGGTCTAAAAGGAAACTGTGGGTCCCTACGGTTTTTGCTTGATGAATGACAAATTGACAGGTCGGCTCCAAAAGTGACAAGGCGCCAGGTGTCCATGGCATGTCCGTGGGCCCACCACCTCTGAGAGATTTCTCAAGGGGTTAATATTAGCCGTCCACGTGTCTTGATGATGACGTAGGAGATAGACTTGTTGAGACGAAGGTAGGGCCCCCATGGTTCTTCTTTTGGCAAATAACAGAATGACAAATCAGCACGGTAAGTGACTGGATGCCGGGTGTTAGTGACGGCTCAGCGGGCCCACCATTCCTGAGGACCTGTTCGAAGGATTAAAAGGTGGTTAACTTGAAAGATGATCCAACGGCCCGCGTTATTTCGCAAGGGTGAGGTGCTCACCTTTTAAGGCCGCGAAATAGCGAGAGTTAACGAGGGCCGTCCATGTGTCATGATGATGACATGGCAAAAAGGGAAAAACATGGGCCCACCATAGTATAAAGGGATACATTCGGCTAGTATCAAAACAGAATGTAAAGGGATTTTCTAAACCAATGATCAGATGCCGTGTGGTATTATGTAGCCAATAGAAGGATGGGACCCAGACTAAAGACAAAGCCGTCAAAATGCAATTCACAGTGAGACACTTGCAGGAAGGCTGCGACCCGTTGGAGTTAAAATATGAATTCTCATATGAATTCGATTTTGAAGGGACGGCCGGAGCATGCGGAATAAATGTTACAGTTAAGGCCCAGAGTACAAGCATTTGATTTCCTAACAACCAAGTATAGAGATCTTTTAAAAGGATTTTGCAGAAGAGTAACGCAGAGTTATCTTTTGCAAATACAGAGAAGGTGAATCAGTTGCAGAGCGAATTTCTTCAAGCAAGCATCAGGTTCTTTCTTATTTTGCAACCATACTTGTGTTGTAATAAGTGAACTTATTCTCGTATTACAGAAGTGTTTTAGGAAGTGATATTCCTCTGGTTGTATTGCAAATGGCTCCTAAAAAGGAATTTTCTGGTAAAGTTGATTATTTAGAAAGAAGTGTGTGTGATGACTTTTTAGAACAGTTGACACTGTCAACCAACCAGGCATCTAAGGCCAAAGAGTTAGTACCCAGGGCTCCCCGTTTGAAGATTGGAGAAGGATTATATGACAAGGGTAATTGGTTAAGAGACCCACAGGTTGGACTGTCTGGGTTGGGGTTATTTAGAATCGGATTTGGGATGAGGAATTCTCCTGCTCCTCAAAATAGCATCTGGGAATTAGATGTTGGGAAGTTGGTAGTCCTAGGGGTGTTCATGGATACAGATTTGTTAACCCAAATGGCATTGAATTATGATTCAGTTACAAGGTGTATCCGGGATGTAAATGGAAAAACCCTCGTGGAGATTAATGCAGAAGAGTTGAGAAAAGCATTTGGGCTCAGTGAGTTCACCAATTTCTTGGAACCCATAAACTTCACACAATTAGCTCAGGTGTACAGGGCACAGAGGAGTCATCTTAGGAATGGGCCTCTCAAAGAACTTTTTCTGAAAGTAGGAGGGTTAGCAGTTGTAGGGCCCAATACACAAGAGCCTTTTTCATTGAGTATGTTTACCTTGAGGGCAAAAGGGATGTATTGGGCACTTTGCCAAGTTCTAGGAGAGGATGCTGAATCAAATATGCCAAACCATTACTTGCTAATGATTGTTCAAATTTTGAATCCTTCCCTTGCTATTACATTTGATTATGCTTCCTATATTGCCGATGCTATCCATGGAGGATTGATAGGGATAAAGAATGGAAAGGTAGATAGGCCATTTGGGTGGTATTCACTCTTGATGCACCTCTTTCTCTTCAAAGGTGGTGATTATTTCGCCAGTGGTATGGACCTGGTAAAAGAAAAGGAGGGAGAGAAGATGCCGGTACAACTATGGAGTACCGTGTTGTCATGGGACAGAGAGGATGCTAGTTTTTTGAAATTTGATAAATATTTTGCATCCAAAATAAGGACTCTCCTTTGCTCTGACAACCCAAGAGTCCCCAAGGTTCTTCTGGAGTTCTTAAGACCAAAAGAATTCGCAGAGAATATCAAGATAGTTCATAATTGGGGTGATATGTACTTATATCCAGTCTCTACAGTTTTCAGAGTCTTTGGTTTCAGAGGCACCCCATTTTTGTTACCATACCAAGTCCCCCTCAAAGTGGGAATAGCTGAGATTCTTAGACAAATTGGTAACCTGCAAGAGGCAGAGTTAACAGGCAGAGGTAAAGGGACTATTTTCCCTACGGCTACAGTAGCCCACCAATTTGTAATCACCAAGGGAGGCTGGAAATGTTTCAAGGATTTCCTCAAACCCTACCATTTGTCCACTGCAGTGTCTAGATGTGCTGATCCAGAGGACTTTTACAATGGTGTGTTCCGGAAGAAAGTAGCATGCAGAGGTAGGCCTCATCAATTCCACTTTCCTGAAGACCTCATCAGGAATGAATTTGATTTAGATGAACAGGAGTTGAGGAAGGAAAAGTGGGTGGCTTACAGGAAGGCCCTGGATTTTGTGCATCAATTTGATGCTAGCTATGACCCATTGTCTAGCTTCTTCCCATTGGAAGAGAAAATAATTTTTTTGATTATTTGCTTTGAGGATGTAATGCAAACAATAAAGGAGAAGAGGGAAGTTGTAATCAAGAATAACCCTGAGAAAGCAAGAATGATTTTGGGAAAATCAGCTCCCATTAAAGCAATCCCTCCTGGTGATTACACCCTGCATAAGAAAGCAGGTTACAGTGTGTCGGTGTCTACAACAGGGGAGCCCTCTTCATCCAAAGGAAAGAGGAAGGTAAAAGATGTCATTGACATCCAGGACAGCCCAAAGAAGTAGAGGGTGGGAAAGGAAGTACAATCAGATACACCCCTGTATTCCCCATCCCAATCCCCTCTCCACATAGGAGATGAGCAAGCAGCAACTGAATACCTCTCTCAGTTGGGCAGCTTGGGGGAGATTGCATATACATATGATGAAGTGGAAGAAGGGATGCCAGAAGAACCCACTGAAGCATAGATGGACATCACTTCAACTGAACTTAAAGGCCAGGAGTGGGATCCTGAGATAAAGAAGGCCACTAGTGCCTTTCTAGCTGATGATGGCTTTGTCACATCTGAAGCATTTATGCAATTTATCTGGAAGCAACATATAGATAAATATAATGCTCGATGTGAAGCAAAAAGGGCAGAGCAGCCTAATAAAGATCTAGCCTCAGTAGAGGAAGAGATAAAACAGGAGATGATGGAAGAATTCAAAACCATCACTCTTGAACAGGGAAGGGATTTAGTAGCACAAGCTGGAGTGCTCATTTTACCAGAGTGGAATATTGCTGATGCTCTGGTGTTGGATGCAGTGAGAAAAGAGACCAAACCCATGGAAGGGGTTACATTCAGTAAGGACAATGCTGCACTGGTCATGTGGTCCCTTAAAAGAAATGAGGACAAGAAAGGTAAAGATACCTCAGGGACAAGTCACATTGGTGGATTGATGGTCAAGAGAGTAGAGAGTACAGGGGTAGTAGAGGCTGCTAGCACTATGCTAGAGACTGCCAAATTTAGTGTTGCAGTGGCTAAAAAGGAAGCCAAAGAAAAGGAGGCCCTCCAGTTTAAATTGGAAACAGTTTTGAAGGCTTATGATAGTGCCAAGGAGGAGATAAGAGGCAGAGATAGCATTATTGCTAAATTGCAAAGCCAGCTGGCGGGACAATGCCAACAAGGTGAGTCTTCAACATTAATGATCACTTCTTCTCCTGCAAGACCTCCACCTACTAGCCCCATCATTGAGCTTCCACCATCTCCTGCGCCTTCTAGCTCTCAAATGATTGAGATAACTCCTCAAGAATTGGAGAGTTTAAAGCAAACTCAGGCTTATTATGCAGGGAAGTATGAAGAGAAGATAAAAGCCACAATCTCCAGTTTTGCAGACACTATAAATGCCTCACTCCTTCACAATAGTGTAGGAAAGGTCATGGAGATATGGACTGAGTTAAGAAGAGATAAGGCCATTTTGACACCCATTTTTGACAGATGGAGGCCTAGGGAGCAAGACTTAGAGTTCATGTGTGTTTCCTGTGATGAAGCAAGATCTAACCCTATTATCAAATCCACTTCTGATATCACTAAGAGTTTATTGCAATTGGCAACAGAGGTGGACAATGTGGAAAGAAGGGTTAAATTGCTTAAAAAGGAATACACTGATCAAGTTTGTGAGTTGCTCCCAAGAATTTTTGCCAATCCAGATCAGCTGAAAGATAAGCAGATATGGCTCAATGAGATGGATGCCAAATTGTCAGCAAGGGTTAAGGGAATCATTGATCTGGATGATACCTCATTTTTTGTTATAACCATACAGCAAATAGAAAGAATTAAATCACACTATAATTTTCTTAACTCAGAAGTCAACAAGCTGAGGAATTCTTGGAAAAGGTTGACTAAAGTTAAGAATGATGTGATTAGTTTTGTATGGCCGACAGAGGAGACATATAGTGAGTGGGGAGTTAAATATTCCACTCGAGATCTGGAGCAGTTGGAGGGCGTCCCTGAAGAGCCAGAAGAAGTTACAACTGAACAACCCGTTGAACAGACTGCTGGGGAATCTGAGAAGAGCGCATAACTGATTCACGCAAAAAAAATCATAACCTCTTCAATTTTTGAAATAAATTGTAACAAACTTTCCTCGAGAAGTCCGAAGCTTTGTGCATCGATATTGTTATAAATGGATACCAGGACTAGAGAGAAAGGGATCACAAAAATTTTGTAAGAAAACGCTGCAGAAATGTTATCTGAGCTTTTCCAAAGTTTAATGGAGAATCAGACTTTTGTAAAATCTTTTCAAATGAATATCAATATACAGGCCGTTAGTTTTGAGTAAAGCTCTGTGTCGTCTTCAATCTTGTCCTTAAGTCTATTTACTGTTTTCATTCTGAATAATCCAGGATTTTCTGTTTGATTGAAATTGTAAGGCAATCTCTGTATGGGTGCTTTTAGCTTTTCTCTCTAGGAGGGAAATTAAATATGCATGATCATTCTTACCAGTAAATACTTCGGGAGAGACTTTGAATTTTGAGGACCATAGTTTAGTTTGAAGTGATTGAATTCTTGTTGGTGTTAGGCATTCGCAAGGATTAATGGAAACCAAGTTGATGGGAAGTATAGGGATATTTTGTTTCAGGAGTTTTATTTGAGTTTGAGTGACTCTGTGGCCATGGATAAAGCACTGGTACTAATCGAAGCTGTTTATTGCATGATTTGTTGATCAAATATGCTGAAGTTGAGTATTGTTTCATTCTTTGTTTTTAGTTGTTTTCAAGGTGAATAAACTCACTGGTTTTCTGGATTGGTTTGCTGTGGGTTTGTTGCTTAAGAGTGTGAAGTTAATTCACAAAGGGTATACCCACCTGGGTTCAAGGAAGAGCCCGAAGTGTAGAAGGTCTAACCAAACCTTGTCATATGTTGTCTCTAAAATCCCTTTATCCTTGATGTCTTCTCGGCACCCATTTTAGATTGTATTATTAAGGGCATTGAAGGGGAATCAGATTTTGAGAACAACACGGCCTTCTATTTTAAAAAGCAAAAAAATGGGAGGAAATAGATGTTGCTATGAACCCAACAACTATAAGGAGTGGAAAAAAAAGGAGGTAATTTGGAACATCTTGTAGAAGGGCGGGTTTATGAATTTTATGGAGAGGATCCATGGGAGGGACGCCACAATCACTAACTTTTTCTTCAAAAACTGGAGGAAGGGCACCCTGAAGATGGGAGATCAAACAATCTCCATTGATGAAGACCTCATCTCTCAGGTCATGTGTCTTCGCACAGAAGGAAGCAATTGCTATAAAGATAGAAAACTGAGCAAGGAGGCCATTGAGCGATACCCCGAAATGGCAAAGGAGAAGAAGCACCTGGTAAAGCTAAGTAAAACCTACTACTCGCCTAGGGCATTTGTTAAGCCATGGAGGGAGGTTTTGTTTGCTATTATGCATTACATTATCTTGGATGAAAGATTCACAAAAGTGTATGGCTATGATTTTGTATTGAAACATCATTTCAGGTTTGATGAAAAAGTTAATATTCCATATTTCCTGTTGTGTTCAATGAATGCTACCATTAAAGCCCATAAAGAGAACCCTAAGGGTGATACAACCATGCATCAAGGTCTTATGGTGTTAATTTAAGACCATTTAAAAGCTAACCAAATTGCCCATCCCCAACCTTCTATCTATGAGTCTGAGGAGGAAGGGTCGGATTTTGGTTTTTCTATGGGTGAGGAGTCTGAAAGTGATTCGATGAGTGAGTCAGAGGAGAGTCTGGAAGACTCTGAAGCTGAAATTGGCAACAAAAGAAAACAGGTGAGTACCAAGCCCTCCTCTTCTAAGGGTAAGAAAAAAACTAAAGAAAAGGTTTTCCAGATCCGTTCCTCCTCCTCCTCGGAGGTCTCTAAGGATTCTGAGAAGGATGAACCCCAATCTCCTTGGAAAAAGAAAACTAAAACTTCCATTCAGATAAGGAACAAACAAAAGAGGCAAGATGATTATGATATGGAACTGGAGGATAAAGTGTAGAGTAAGGATCTTGACGTTGACCAGAAATTGGAGGATGAGATCACAGGGGAAGGTTTTGATCAGAGGCTTGGTGGAAATGTCGATAAGATCACTAGTGGCAACGTCCCCAAAAATGAACAGGACAATCCTAGTGAGAAAAACCCCCCTTCAAATCCTCCCATTGAGGGTTTGAAAGGGTTTGTGGACACCATCAATTAGTTAATTAACAGTTACAAGAAAGCTGTGGAGGATAATAAGAAGCTGAGCCACAAGGTCCAAATTTTGGAGACAATCAGTATTGGTGAAGGAAAATCAATGGCAGAATATGTTGAGTATTTGAGTAAAACTATTGCCAGAGCCGAAGAGATCAAAGATTCCTTTAACCCTAGGTTTGAGAAAATTGAGAAGGCCCTAACAGAGATAAATACCAATGACAATGCTACAGACCAAAGAGTGGCAAAAACTGACAACAAATTAAACAAAATTCAAAAAATGCCTCAAAAGCATTGCTGAACAAAGCTATAGAATTTTGAAGGCTTTGACCGATAATACCAAAATTCTCATCAACAAATTGGAGAACGAAAAGGATTCCCTGGAGCTGGAACTTGACATTGAAAGTATGGGAGAAGTGCAAGGACCTAGAATGAGGACCAGAGGCAAAAAGAAGGAGAAGAAGCCAAACAAGGATATGGAAGAACTCAAAGTTGCTTTGGAAAACTATGACCAGTTGGTCAATAAGGCGGCTGATCGTCTTAACTCTTTATAGTTGTTGTTTGTCATTTTTGTCCTTTCTCTGGTTTTTCCACTTTGTTTTTCCTTTCTTTAGTCATCCGTTTGGTTTATTGGCCTTTTTGCCAGTCTTTTTGTAAGCTATTTCAATGCTGGTCTGGATACTTTTTGATGAACTATCTTATGCTCCTGTGTTAAAGGTTTCGGGTCCTTAAAACCTGTTTTTCATATTAATCAAAACACATGGACTTTAGTTCCCCGACCTAAAAATAAGAATGTTATTGGAACTAAATGGGTTTTTAGAAATAAATTGAATGAAGATGGACAAGTTGTAAGGAATAAGGCTAGATTGGTTTGTAAAGGATATTCTCAGAAGGAAGGAATTGATTATGGTGAAACTTTTGTACCTGTAGCTAGGATTGAAGCTGTAAGATTATTTCTTGCCTATGCTGCACATGAAAAACTACAAGGTTTATCAGATGGATGTTAAGTGTGCATTTTTGAATGGGGATCTTAATGAGGAAGTTTATATTGAGCAACCTGATGGTTTTTCACCTTCAGATGATAAAGACATGGTTTGTAGGTTAAGGAAAGCTTTATATGGATTGAAAGAGGCACCTAGAGCTTGGCATGCATGGATAGATAAATATCTTTTGAAGCTTGGTTTTACTAAGGGTAATGCTGACAATAATCTATATTATAAGGTCACTGATGATCATATACTGATTATTGAAGTATTTGTTGATGAAATTATTTTTGGAGGTGAGATAAGTTATGCATGGAATTTTCTAAAAATATGGAGAAAGAATTTGAAATGTCTATGATTGGGGAAATGAAATTTTTCTTAGGTTAGCAGATTACTCAGACTGACAAAGGTATTTTCATTTGTCAAACTAAGTATGCTAGGGAATTGTTGAATAAATTTGGTATGGAAGATTCTAAACCGACAATTACTCCTATAGTTACTAGTGAGAAATTGACAAGGAAAGATGTTTCTATACCGGTAAATCATACAAGATACAAATCTATGATTAGAGGTTTTCTATATTTGACTCATACTAGGCCTAACATGATGAATGTTGTTTGTATTGCATCAAGATATCGGAGTGATCCTAGATAAAATCATGAGAGTGCGGTGAAAAGAATTTATAGATACTTGCAAGGTACATCAGAATATGGTTTGTGGTACCCTAAGGATGATGACTTTACTTTATGTGCATACACATATGCTGATAGGGCAGGAGATGTTGATGATTGGAAAAGCACTTCCTGTGGATCTTTCTTTATTTGAAAGAAGTTGGTTTCATGGATCAACAAGAAACAATCATGTACCTCTTTATCTACTGCCGAAGCTGAGTATGTTGCTACTGCTACTAACTATACACATGTTCTATGGATGAAGGAAATGTTGAAGGACATTGAATTTCATTGCATTGGACCGGTAGTTATTCACTGTGATAACTCTACTGCTATTGACATATCAAATAATCTAGTATTTCACTCTAAGCCAAAGAACATATCTATCAAGTATAACTTTTTGAAGGAGAAGGTGGAAGAAAATGAGGTCAGATTGGTTTATGTGAACACTAAAGAGCAGATTGCAGACATTTTCACTAAATGTTTGCTTAAAGAATCATTTGAGTACCTCAGGGATAGGATAGGGGTTTCTGCCCTTCCAGAAAAAAACTGATTGATGCTTTTTGGCATCAGTCTAGTATGCATTATCAAAGATATTATTCATTCTAGACTGATGTGGGGATGCTATTGCTCAGGGGGGGTAGTTTGCCTTGTGATTCAGTGGTTTTTGTTTTTGCTTTGATATTTTTGTCAGATTTCTGGCATTGATGTCAAAGGGGGAGAGATATATGTGAAAAAAAGAGCTTTACATAGATATCATTCACAAGGGGAGTTTGGTCTTTCTTTCAAATTTTCATTTCTATATCTTTGAGTGGGAGATTGTTGGCTGTCTTCCATTGGGGGAGACTTGTTTGGTATTTCTTGGTAGTTAGATGTTTTTCACATCTAGTGTTGCCATCAATGCCAAAGGCGGAGATTGTTGGCCATTTGGAGGAATTGATTATGTGTTGCATTGATGTCAACACTAGCTATTTTGGTTGCTTTACCGACACCCTTCTGGTCCCGGTAGGTGGTTTGGTTTCTGGTTGGATCATGATCTAGTATGCTCTGGTATGTTTGGGTTATGGAATTGGCTTATTCATACTACTCAGATTCATGTTTAGTCAGTTGGTTTTGATCTGGTGATCGGATGCTATCCTATTTACTAGTAAGCTTGGTTTGTGGTTCCGATGAGGGTTTCACGGGCAGAACTTTATTGAAGATCTTTGATGATATGCATAAGTGGTGTTGGTGTGGCTTCTGGTGGAGATTTAGGATGGTGATGGTGATCATGTTCGAGACTTCATTGATTGGGATCATTGCTTTAGAGTGTGTGGACCTATATTGGGTCCCGATGTATCTAGGCTATGGACCGGCTAAATGTAATGTGCGAAATGGACTTCTCGATGTGTTTCCGGGATGTCTTATGGGTTGGATATTATTTGTTTGGTCTTAGGTCGACATATTTTGTAATTATGTAATTGTATTATTGTCTAGTGGCCAACTTGATTGTTTATGGTTGAGGGTTTGTATATATATGAAGCAAGATCTCATTGTAGATCATCAAGGTAATGGGAATGGGATATGGATATGTAATGTGCGAATAATGTAATAATCATTCAGGTAGAGGATTTGGTCAATCATTGGTGATCGAGTTGGGTTTATGTAGGAGGATTTACTCCACCGGTATTGAGCTTAACTATAATTATACTCAGTCATAGGAGATGCTATCTTTGTAGTTCATTCCTTCTTTCAGATTGTAGTCTAGACATTTATGTAGTCAATGAGACTCCTTTTGTGATGAGTAGTGAGCTCTAGGTTGTTGGCCTTCCTGCAAGTGCAGGCCCCTCAATTGTAATTCATATACTTACTGTAGAAGTATCATCTGACTGTGGGTAAGCTTCCCACCGTGGTTTTTCCCTTTACCCGGTTTTCCACGTACAAATTTTGGTGTCATGTGGATGATATTTATTCTCTGATTGTTGTTTATGCTTAATTGGTTTATCTATTATTTTTGTATTTGGTTTATGCATTCTGGTATTGATCTTTTGGGTTCTGGTATTAAAGTTTTAATTGCTTAAGGTTCTGGTAATCTGAGATAACTGATTCACCCCCCCTCTTAGTCATCTTCTGGTTATTTGAACTGTTTAACATGGTCATCACATCCAACTTACCGGTCACTGCTCTGTGATTCTTGGTGGATATAATTCTTCAACTTGTATCACCGCTTCATCGGTGTAACTCTTCATCTTTTTCCATTGGTCACTGATCATCAATCAAGCTAATTTCCTGTCTGTCCAAAGTGTTTTGGTGGTGCATAAGACTACTAAAATGCAATTTGAGTCACCTATTATGACCACATCATCATTTCATCTTTCAGTTTTAAGAAATTGATCTCAACACCTATCAGGTGCTTGACTGCCTAGTCAGCCACTTTGTTTGTCCTTCAGCCGATTAGTCTTCTACTACTTAAGTGTGTCAATAATGCATATTTGGGAACCATTGAATCCTTCATATTGTTTGCAACCATTACCACACCTCCTTGCATATGATCTTGTCCTTATTCACTGATAAGTGTTATTCATCAATGGAAATACTAACTAATGAACCGATTGTGCCAACACCATTAGTTATGCCAACAATCTCCCCCTTTGGTGTTGATTACAATACTTCAAATTTCTCTTTTAGGAACCGGTCACTTCTACTTCTACTGTACTGATCAGTTGATCTGTTTAAATCTCCCCTTCTCACTGGCTTCCATTCATGTCACATTTGACTTCAACTCCCTTCATTTTCATCTGACTTCACTCCCTCTTTGACAACAATGCCAAAGGTGTAGTCTAGACATCCTATTTCACATATTTCAATGACTGCTCCCCCTAACAGGAGTAGTCCATAATCATCAATCCTAATACATAATTTTTTTTAGGAAAAATCCTACCGGATTTATGTTGTTCCAGTCTTCACTCACCTTAGAGCATGTAAGGGAATTACCCCTAGCTTACCTTTGAGATACTCAAATATATCCTTAGGTAGCGGTTTGGTGAATATGTCTACAACCCATTCCTTGCTGGGCACATATTCCAGTCTAACTTCTTTGTCCTGTACCTGTTCCCTAAGATAATTATATTTTATTGCAATATGCTTGGTTTTAGAGTGCATTACCGGGTTTTTTGATATATTGATGGCACTTGTATTGTCATAGTGTATCACCGCTGGTTCAGTCACCTTTTCTTGGATACCTTCCAAGATCTTCTTAATCCATACTACCCATGTACAATTGATTGTAGCAGCCACATACTCCGCCTCAGCTGTGGATTGGGAGATACAATTCTATTTCTTGCTTGTGCATGACACAATCTTATATCCAAGAAAGAATTCACCTCCACTAGTGCTCTTTCTATCATCAAAATTCCCTACCCAATCTGCATCGGTGAAGATACTTAAGTTGAAGTTTCCCTTATGTGGATACCAGAGACCATATTCATCATTCCCCTTAAGATATCTAAATATCCTCTTAACTGCCACCATATGAGTCTCTTTTGCATTTGCAGAAAATCTAGCAACCAAGCCAAATGCTTGTACTATATCCGGTCTACAGTGCACTGCATACTGCAACTTACCGATCATGGATCAGTATAGTGTCTCATTCACTTCATTAGCCTCATCATTTTTGGAAAGCTTGCAACCTATAACCATCAAAGTTCCAACAAGTTTGGAATCTTCCATTCCAAAGGTCTTCAATATTTCCCTTATATATTTGGTTTGGCTAATGAATATACTATTCTTTAGCTAAGAAACTTGTAGACCAATGAAGAATTTTTATTTCACCTATCATGGAAATTTCAAATTCTTTCTTCATTTATTCTACAAAACCTTTGCTCATTTCATCATCTCCTCCAAAGATGATGTCATCTACAAAAATCTTTGCAATTTAGATGTTTTCCTTCTTTTCCATTCTTCAAATATAAGTTACTATTGTTACTGGTTCTCATGAACACTATACTTATTAGGTATGAGTGCAGTCTCTCATACCAAGATCTTGGTGCTTGTTTTAGCCCACACAAAGCCTTTTTTAGCTTACATACCATATCTGTTCCATCTTCTGAAGCAAACCCTTCTGGTTGCTCAATGTACACTTCTTCCTCTAGAACACCATTCAAGAATGCTGATTTGACATCCATTTGGTAGACCTTAAACTTCCTGTAAGCAGAATAAGCAAGCAAGATTATGACCCCTTCCAGTCTGGCCCCCAGTGCAAATGTCTCTCTGTAATCCAATCCTTCTTCATGTGCATACCCTTTGTAGACTAACCTTGCTTTGTTTCTTACTACTTGACCTGTTTCATCCATTTTGTTTCTGAACACCCACTTGGTGCCTATCACATTTTTGTTCTCTGGTCTGGGCACAAGGGTCCAGGTTTCATTTTTCTCAATCTACTCTAGTTCTTCATCCATAGCTTTTATCCAGTCTTCATCTTTTAGAGCCTCCTTTTCTATTTTAGGCTCAATTTTAGAGAGAAGATAAGTACTCTCCCTTGCTTTTCTTCTAATCAATACTCTTGCATTTTTGTCACCAATAATATTGTTAGCAGGATGATTGTTTCTGACATACCTTGGTTGTACCGGTTCATTTCTTGGAGCTTCTTCTACTGGTTGTGTAGGTTCTACTTCACATGTTTCCTCATTTGCAACTACATTAGGATTTTCTATAGTAGGTTTGACTGGTACAGTGTAATCGAATCCTTGACAGTCCTCTGGTTCACTCTTGTTGTCCTGTTCATTTTTCTCAAAGAACTCATCTACTCTGACATTTGCACTCTCCACAATCTTACTGGTCCTTTTGTTCAAACACCGATATGCTTTACTCTTTGTGGAGTAAGCTAAGAAGGTTCCTTCATCACTCTTACGATCAAACTTTCCAGAGTACTCATCCCTCTTGATGTAGCACTTTCTTCCAAATACCTTGAAGTAACTCACATTGGGTGAGTATCCACACCATTATTCATAGGGAGTCTTATTTGTCCCCTTCTTCACCTATATCCGGTTCAAGGTATACACAACAACACTCACTGCTTCTCTCCAGAAGACATGTGGAATATCCTTCTGTATCATCAGAGTCCTTGCACAATCAATTTGAGTAGTGTTCCTTTTTTCAGAAAGTCCATTTTGCTGAGTTGTTATGGGTGCAAACATCCGCCTCATAATCCCCTATTCTTCATAGTAATTTATGAACTCTTAAGAGGTGAACTTTCCTCCTCTATCTGATCTCAAACATTTCATACTCTTACCAGTTCCTCTCTCCACTCGAGCCTTAAAGACCTTGAACATGTGAAAGGCTTCAGATTTTTCTTTCAAGAATACAACCCACATCATTCTTGAGAAATCATCTATAAACAACATGAAGTACTGGTCCCCATAGAAACTCTTAGTCCTCATAGGACCACACAAATTTGTATGCACTAAGTTCAACACATTCTCAGATGAATAAGATTTGTTGTTGAAACTAGATCCAATCAACTTTCCTAGCTGACAATCTTTAGACAGAGCATTCTCAGGTTTCATAATGTCAAGCATACCTCTTATAGACTTCATTGTACTAACCTTTGCTATGCTATCAAAATTAGGACACAATCTTTTGTGCCACAACCAACTATCTTCTACCTTTTCCATTAGGCAACTTCCTACATTGGTTTCTAGGTAGAACATATTACCTTTAGTTTATTTACTGATAGCAATTAGACCTCCTGATTTATCACTTATTTTGCATACTCCTTCATTAAACTTGAACTGGTAACCCTTATTGTTAAGTTGTGCAACACTTAATAGACTATACTTTAGCCCTTCTACCCAGTAAACATCTTCACAATTGGTTTTATAATTTAGGGTAATAGATCCCTTACCTTTTACTGCATAGGGAGCATAATTGTTGAATCTCACCAGTCCTCCATCATAGTCCTCAATGCTGAGGAATTTGTTACTATCACCAGTCATGTGGTGAGTGCAACCACTGTCAATTACCCAGTCTCCACACCGGTTTGAACTAGAAATCAGTGCCTTATCACTTTTCTCTGTGCTATCTTCCTTTACCACTAGAAATGCAATCCCTTCTCCATTAGATCCTTCTTATTCTTCATCGGTAACTCCTTTTGCAAGATATCACTCCTTCTTGCTTTTCTCTTTATATCTTCTAAATTTATCCTTCCTATCATTGTCAGGACATCTGGATGCAATATGACCTATTTTATTGCATGAGAAACATTTCAGGGGTAGTTTACCTCTATACTTCCCTTTTCCTCTTGGCAACCTTCTTTCTATTAGATCTTCAAGCTCATCATGTTTCTGTTCTTCAGATAACAAGTTGTCATGTTCATGAGAATGACTGGTTCTTGCAGTAAAACTACTTCTAGTTTCTTTTCTTCTCATTGTTGGTGCAAGTGTCATGGAAGATTTGAAGGCAACATCAATCTTAGGCATACTATTATCATAGTTGCTCAGTTCAAAGGTAGTCAACTTACCGATCAGGGAGTCAAGTGTAACATTAACTTTTCCCAAAGATCTAAGTTCTTGAATTGCATAAATCCTTACGGCATATTGTGGTAGCAGGGTTCTCAAGATTTTTCTGACCACACATCTTCTTCAAGTTTTCCTCCAGCACTTCTGATGGAATTTACTACATCCTTTATTCTTTTACTATACTGGTCTATATTTTCTCCTTCTTGCATCCTCATCTCATCAAGTTTGCCTCTTAAGATGTCCACCTTAGCCTTTTGTACATGAGGATCTCCTCCATAAACAATCTTTAGCTTGTTCCACATCTCATAGGCTATTTTCAGATCTTAAACCTGAACATACTTGTTATCAGATAGAGTACTGGCAATCACATCCATAGTTGTGATGTTATCTTGTTTCTCTTTGATCTGATCTGCAGTGAGAACCCCTGTAGGTTCATTGTACTCTATGATTACATAATTCCAATATTGATCTCCTAGGGTTCTTAGGTAGAGCTTCATTCTACCACACCATAATGTGTAATTATCCTTAGAGAACTTGGGGCCTTCCTTTCGCATCATCTTGGATATTTCCTTAAGCTGTTAAGCTCTTTTGAATATAAGGACCAACGATGTGATACCAATTGTTAGTCCCAACCGGAGCAGAGAGGGGAGGGGTGAATCAACACTATATCGGTATATTCCAGATTTAAACTTAATCAAAACTTCTATTCAAACTTAACACTTATCAGTATGAGCAACATTTAATAAGAAATATGCATACATAAAATCAAACACACATGACTACCAAGATTTATCACATGGAAACCCAAATGGGAGAAAACCACAGTGTGAGTAGAAACTCACAAAATCTACACTCTTCTGGAGTATGCCCGGTGAGGAGCCATTCCTATTTGGAGATTACAAAGACACTGTTAGGTGCCACCTGGTTAAGGGATTTTCTTTAAGGCATGTTAGAACATTTACCCTATTATAGGTAGCCTTGTTAAAGGACTTAGGATCATCATTTAAGATGTTACCCGGTTAAGGGATGTTACAAAGGGACCTGTTAAAGTACCTCGGTTAAGGGATTTTTCTGTTGTAGTTATTAGAAAACAATAGAGAGAATGATCTGCTGTAATAGATACTCTTAGCTTGATCAGATCCAAATGAAGCTCTTCAATTTGACCACCGGTTACACTAACTCTGCACTCTACTAGTGTTTTACATTCTTTCTCTACTCTTCACACTATCTGAGCTCTACACACTCTCTTCACCACTCTGCTATTCACTTGGTAGTTCTGGCCTTTTCACCTAGCTAGATCACCTTTCTTCAAAATTGCACTTTGCAAATTTTACGATCAATCTTTTTGGTTTTCACCAAAAACCTTGTACCATATTTTGCCAACACATACCCACTGATTCCTTAATGAGTTCACACCTAACATTTGATAGATTTGAAATTCAAATCTTTCCAAATCTTTCCGCACTCTCTCTACGCGCTCTCCATCAATCTCGCTAGCAACTCATCTTCATCTTCCTCTGCAACTCATAATTTCACCAACCTCTAGGTTGTGTCTTGTATTTTTAATGCGAACAGGAAAATACACACAAATCTCACTTTGATTAGTTGTTAATTGTTGTAGACTTCACTAGCCGGTTGTTTGATGATATCTCTCCATGACTAACTCACCTTTGGTCATCGCATCCAACTTACTGGTCACTACTCCAAGATTCTTGGTGGATAGCATTCTTCAACCTGTATTACGGGTTCATCGGTGTAACTCTTCATCTTTTGCCACCAATCACTGATCATCAATCAGACTGATTTCCTGTCAATGCAGAGTGTTATGGTCATGCATAAGACTACTAAATTGCAATCTGAGTCACCTCTTATGACCACATCATCATATCATCTGTCAGTTTTAAGAAACTGATCTCAACACCTATCAGGTGCTTGACTGACCAGTCAACCACTCCTTTTGTCCTTCAACCGATTAGTCTTCTAACAACATATTGCTTCAGTGTATCAATAATGCATATTTGGGAAGCACTAAATCCTTCATACTATTTGTAGCCAATACCACACCTCCTTGCCTATGAGCTTGGCCTTATTCACCGATAAGTGTTTGTCATCAATGCCAATACTAACTGATGAACTGGTTGTGCCAACACCATTAGTTATGCCAATAGTATATAAACAAACAAGTGATAGAGAATCATAATGACATACCCCACTCGTAATGAGTGATATGGCATCGTATTTACTCATGAAGACAATCACACAAAATGATATCAATCATCACATAGAATCATCATCATGAAATAGGGTTAGTATCATCATAAGTCATATAATCCACATAAGTCCTAACATCGTTGATACCATCTAAGATAGCAAAAGACTCATAAATAACCATCCAAATAACCATCATAAATCTAAATAAGTCTATCTAAGCACAAATAAAATGTAAGTCTTGGAGGGGCATTACATGTGGTATGTATTTTGATCTTGCCCCTAATTTTCATTCAGTATATTTTTTGACTTTGATGTGAAGTCGAGCTTGAATACTAACAACATACATCAATTTTTTTTTCGATAAATATTGTTATTATTCAAATCCACATTGTCGTTTTGATAAGAGTCATTCATTTTATCCAAACCTTAGCCTTTGGTGTTGGTAAGGTTCAAAAGCCAACACACATCAAAGCCTCGGCTATGATGTGTGTCGGGCTTTCAAACCTGACCCACATCACTGTTACCATTTGCTTTGTCTTGGATTTAATCGATGTGAGGTCAGGTTTTGAACTCGAAACACACTGAAGCTAATGGCTTCGATGTGTGTCGGGTTCAAACCTAACCCACTCACCACTTTAATTTGCGCTTCTTGTGGTGGATGGCGGGGATGTAATGCCGCCATACACTAGAGCCTTTCTCAATGGTGTGTGGCGGGGTTACAATCCTGCCACCCACCATTTCTTTTTTCTCTCCCTTTCTATGGTGTCGGTCGGGTCTACAACCCCGACTTCCACCTAGCTATAACCATTTTTGCAAAGTATTGCCTACGAGGTGTATTACGCGGTTGTATCCCTGACTTGCACCAAATTGACCCTTTCAAGTGCAAATCTGGGATACAACACTGATCCGCACCTTGTGTTTTATTATTTCTATTACTAAGTGCATATTGGGCTTATACCTTTGATATGAACCTTAATAATTTTTGGTCCTTCCAAGTGTATATCGGGGTTATAAGCCCAATATACACCTTAATTTGATTTTCTTGGTTTTTCCCAAGTGAAAATTGAATGTATAAGTCCGATATGCACTTCTTCTTGTTTTTCACTTTTTTCAAAGTGTTAATGGAATTTATAAGTCCGATTCGCACTTGAATAACACACTTACAAATTGGTGATTTTTAACCAGTTTGTGATTGATCAAAGGTTTTTGTTCTATCCAATGGGATTCTTATGGAGGCTAATCATCTCAATATGGTGACAATTTTTTTATGTTGCAATGCACTTATTGCAAATGACAAAGCCATCACCTAGTAAAAGAACAATAAAGTTTAAAAAGGAAGAGATTCGTCCAGTCTTTCCTCCTTCCGTATCATAAAATATTGACAATATGAGAGATAAGGAGATCATACATGTAGACCTTGAAGAATTTTTGAAAAGAGTTAGAGAGCTGACAATGTCCTACAAAATGGAGCCCACCATCAACAATGGAATGAACATCTGGTGGTGGCCTTTTCCATGTTAGCTCAGAATATGAAATTTGTGTTAACCCTAGCTAAGAGGCATGATCCTACAACTAGATCGATAAAGGATGTAGATGGAAAGAAGATGCTCATCAAGCTTGATGTGGACTTCTTTGACACAATTTTCAAGTTCCTACCAATAGATCAATATGCCAATATTGACATACAATCAGCTGTGACCTACTTTGACAACAATTTAGATAAATGTAGGAAGAACATCAATGAAAATTGGTTGAAGAACCCTAGGCATACAATTGTAAGGTGCCCTGAGACTCTTCCTTGTAGTGATTTTATTGAGGAGGTCAATGATTTGATTACTCTTCTTAGAAGGGTAAAAGGCCTCCCAACTTCCAATACTTACTACAAGTGGATGTATCAGTACATTCACATTATTAAGAAAAATAAGAAGAAGATCTATTAGGGCAAGTGGATTGCAGACGCTTTGTGTGAGCAGTTGACCAAGGTGCCCACCACCTTGAAATTTTATATGCCTTCATATCTTGTCTATGCAGTCGCCTCAATGAGGCATTTTCCAGGTTTATCTACCACATGCAATAGGAGCGAGGTTCCTGTTAATCAATAATTCACCCAGTTGACTTTTGTCATGAACCAGTTTTAGACTAATAAATTTTTAGATTAAATTATTAAGTTAGACACTGAAATTATTGATGATACTAATAACGTGATTGACGATATTATTTTAATGAAATAATGCTATTGGCAACATTATTTTGATACGATGTTATTGATGTGATGAATTATTAAAGTATAATGATGATCTAACGATTTTGTTGAGTGTGAAGTGGATGTAGGGTCGATCATCGAGGACAAACATATGACTGAGAAGGAGTTTTCTAGTTTGTCGGCAGTGACTCACAGAATGTGAACTTGCACACACACACACACACACTAATAAATAAATAATTAAATAGAATAACTACATTAAGTATTAAAACCAAATTAGAAGTTTGAAAAGTTTATAAATAAATAAACAAATTATAATATTAAATTAAATTTAATTCGAACTAAGATTTTCGAAAGAAAAATTATTAAAATTCAAAATTAAAACATGTTGAAATTAACACGAGTTTTCAAATGAGAACTTAGAATTGAACTATCTGTAACTGCCTGTCAAATCTCAATTTGCCTCAAATTGTGAGGGATAACTCAGTCTTCACATAATTTTCACTTATATTTAGTTCTCCTCACTTCACTTATATTTAATTAGTTTAGATCCACATTTTGAGGATCGATTCTCTCAGCCAAAAAAAACAAAAAAACCTAGAGAGATATCGAACTGGGATCATCTCTCTCTCTCTCTGCATTCCCATCGACTTGGTGAAGATTAAGGGAGAGCGTCTGCTTAAGACATCTAGGAAGGGTCGAACAACAACAAGGGCTACACCCTCTTCCTCACCTCTTCTCCAGATAGTTTGGAGAGTGCCCATGCCCTCTCCTTCTTCATTTCCATGTGCTGTTGTTGGTAAATTGTTCTTATCGCCCCCTCCTTCATATCTCTACAATTCAACATGGCTCGATATGTTTTGTTGGATATTTTGTTGATTGGATTTGGCTGAAAGAGTACGCCTTTCTTCTCCTCTGTTGACCACATTTGGCTGAGAAATTTGGGTAAATCTGCTATTATAAATTTCATTGCTTGGCAATAGTTTTTTTTTTAGTATCTCTGAAGAATACATTTTCTTTGATTGATTAATGTTTGGTTTTGCAGGGATGCCAAATTGATTCTAGGTAACTAAGAGACTATCACCCCCCCCCTTCCCCCTCTTATTTCTCTTATCTGCAATATGACTTATGTTGAATTGCCTTGTTGGCATGAAAGGTTCATTTTATTGAAGCTAACAAATTTATTTTGGCTGCAAGGTAGATTCTTTTTGCTTATCACCCCATGCATCTCTCTTAATAATTTACTATTGGGTCAATTTGCTAAAGCAAGTATTTGTTTTGAAATTTTTTCGCTGGATCTAACGCCCTCCTTTTCTTCCTCCCATCTTTTCTTGACATGTATATCATACTGTGTGCATAGAGAATCATATTTCCCTATGTACTCACATTTATTTGAGGCATTTGTTTTTGGTATTATTCTCTATTTAGTGAATCTTTCATTTGATAGTTTGATACTCAATTTAAAAAGGTGGAGTTGTCCATTAGAATATGGCTTACATTAATTTAGTTGGTGGAAATCTTGTTTATATATAACTGTTTCTCTTTTCCTACAAAATAATGCCTTCGGTACGATGGTTACAATTTTTAGTTAGGACTCACAAGTCGTGAGATCAAATCACACTAGCTTCCTTATAGTTGATATCTTATTTATTTTGCATTAGATGTTTTTTCAAGAAGGTTATTTAATGCAGGTGTTAATGGATGTGTTAATTTAATTATTTTAGTGCTTGAAGTTGTATGTAATTTATTTTCCATAATAGGGTATAATTAAGAATAAAAGAAAAATTTTAATAAATAAAATTTAACAAGGGAGGGTAATTTTATCTTACTGTCTATGATAGATGTAGTAGGAAACATGTGCTTGTTCATGGGATAAAATAGGGAAGGGTGTTTTTTTACCTATTCCAAGAGGGCTAATTTGGCCAAATAACTTAATTAAATTACTCCCTGCCATAACACATGTAGCTAAGTTCAACAGTTTGGTTGTTAGATAATACATGCACACACAGGTTCCATTCTCAACAGTTGATACCGGTTTGCTAGGATACTCCGTCGTGAGGGACAAGAGCTTATCATGAGCATCGAGAAGCATAAGCTTTGTTTGGTTGGGCGGATAAAATGCCTGGGTCATATGTCCATCTTCCATTTACAGATGGAGGTGAGTTCGATGGCAATCGAGACGCTACATCCAGAGACAAAGATTCATATTATGACATTGTAAATTTCTATGTTTTGACGTCTATTGTATTGTTGTTTCATTGATATTAGGCTAAGTAAGCCATGTAAATGACCTATGAGGTCTAATGATTCAAATGCAACAGGAAGTCGCCATGTAAATGTAACTAACCAGAAAGCAAGGAAAGCACTGACTCACTAACCTACTAACATGAGTCCATCACGTGCATGACTCATCGATTATGTGTTTCTTGATTATTTTTCTATCTTTCATTTATGAATGCTTAATGCTTGGTTGGATAGTGCTAAATAAAGTTTGATAAGTTGACCTTATTCATGGCTCATTAAATAGTCATCAAGTTGACCTAGTATCTCGTAATTTTCATGCACATCATCTTTTGGTTACCTTTAATCATCTCACTAACCATAGATGGTAGTACTCAATTTGGCATAGTATTTCATTTTCCTACATACTTGTTAATATATAATTCTTACCTTATTATGTAGAATGTTAGATCTTACACTTATATAAATGATAATTTGTTATTCATTTGAAATAAGAGTAAGCAGATTTTAATAGTACTTAATAAATGTTTGTTAGATTTAATTAGGATTTAATAATGTTAGTTATTCTATGGTTAGGGCTTGCGGGTCCTTACAACTCTCAAGGAGAGTTTACATCATTTCAAGAGGGTCAATGATGCTTTCTTTCCCCATTACATGTGCTTGTTTGATAAAGATCTTCAGAACAAGAGAGTCCCAGATGAGGCTTGGAAAGTAGTAAGTGAATATTTTTGTATTTTCTTACAGTTTCCTACATTTACATATATCGGGATTGGATGTTTTGATGGAGAGCCCTTCATGCTTTCAAGATATCCATTAGATAAAATCATCCTTTTGGAGATGGCTCACTAGATGATATCAACCCATGAGCGTAAATCTGGAGCTCATAAGACAAGTCTCAAGTGCTCCATCACCATTGGGAGATACTCTGTCAATTCTATCTACAAGGCACGTGCCATGGAGGAAGAAATGAAGAGAGTGACCATGAAATTCTTCAAGGCTAGAAAGTATTTTGACTATAGAGGTATGAAGAATAAAATCAAGAAGAGCTACACCCATGTTCACTGGATTGAAGATGTATGGATTGATTGCAGAACTGAATAGGACATCTGGAGACTTGACTACTGTTGTTTGATAGTAGAGCAGATTGAAATTTTTGATCTTGCTAAGGTTCCTAAGGATCTTGAGGAGGATGGAGACATCCTAGATCCTATACATGAGAAGAACAAAGTTATTGGATCACCTTTTCCTCTTATCCAATGGTCTCAAAAGGATAGATCTTCAATAAAGGCCAGATTCCAAAATATGCTTGCTAATACTAATGTTTGGTTGAATCTACATGGTGTTCAGCTGAAGCCTTTCTAGACCGAATTCATTTGAAGATGATATTGTAGGGGCTAAGGGAAAAACTTCTGAATTGAGGACAAAAAATAGATAGGATCCTATGTCTCCTAAAGGTCCAAAGTTCAAGTTCACAGTTGGAAAAGGTAAGAGTCAAGGTGAGTCTTCTACTCCTCAAAATCATGAAGAGGCTGATGAAGGAGATGCCAAATATAATAAAGGTGAACAAGAAGATGAAGAGAAACCTAAAAATGAACATGAACAAGAGAAAAGAGAATTTGATGAGGAGGGATTACCTGAAATCCCAAGTACTTCCCAGTCTCAAGAAACACAAGAAGGTAGTCCTCCTACATCATGTGTGGTTACATGTACCACTTCAGTTCCAATTTCTGATACTATTCCTTTAGGTTTCATTGTTTCATTTTTGTCCCAAGATCCTAAAATTCATGTCATTCTTTCCATGTATACTAGTGAATTTGCCGTTGACACACCTCATGAAAATCTTGATACTGTATTCCTTCCCAATTTGTTTGAGGATACTTCTTCCATGTTGGAAGATTTTGATAAATTTATGTCAAAAATTGAAGTTCCTCCTAAGGTTTCTATTGCTCCAAATCCACCTGCCATTATCACTTCTACCCCATCAATTGTTACTACCAATTTTCAATCTCAAGAGTAGGCAACACAAGTGTTGACTTCGAGAGTGGAAGATGATACATTTCTACCACCATGGCTAGTATGTAACACTCCTAAGAGAAAGAAGCAAGCCATATATCTAGATTACTTTGATTTCAGTTAGTTGGTGCCTATTAAGTCCAAGCGTATGGAGAATGCCAACACTTTATCCAGGGTGAAAGTGGATAAATCAAAGCACAACTATATGGAAATGACAATTCCTCCTCTAGGTACTGATTTGGATAAAGTGCAACCCTCTGATTATGTTATCAAAAGGATTGATTTAGGCAAGAAAACACATCAAGGAATAGTGGAGGATGTTCAAACATATTTCCAACATCTTGTTGCAATGTTTAATGAAGAGAAGGATAAGAAATACAAATTGAAGAAATAGGTAGATGGACTTACCAAAGTTTTGATCAAGATAACCAAATCATCAGAGGTAGTTGAGCCTGTCACCTCTTCAGTGGATGAACAAATCATTAAACAAGATGAATAGGTCAATTCTCATGGAAGAATAGTTGTCAAGTTGATGGATAAACTTATGAGTCAAGGGACTTATTTGATATGCTCCAGTGTTGCTTTGGTAAATAATTTAGAAGGTATGAGGTCTAAAGTTGACAAAACTTTAGATCTTTTCTCTCAAGAATTGGACACATATGAGAGGAACTTCGATGCTTGGTTGAAGTTAGAAGATTTCCAATTAGATGTTCTAGTTAATAATAATGTGCTCCCTTCAAGGAATATGTATATTAAACAAAGGGAGATATTGGAACACCAAATGAACACCTTGGAAGAACTTGTCAAAGATATGAGGAAAGCACAGAAAGAATGCAAGGATAAGGAGAAGGACACCATTGATAAGATATCAGCACTCCCTTGCACTTTCCAAGATGAGAATTAGAAACCCCTTCATGAGGATATCATCATCAAAGAATTCAGTTTACTAGTTGGTGAAGAGGTTGACAAACAAGTATTATCATTGTCTTCAATAGACAAGTTGATAGATATACAAGTAAATCTTGATGATCTAACCTCTCTTTTGAAAAGGCACAAGAAATGTTTCATAAACCTCAGAGACTCTATAACCCGGGTCCAAATCATCACAAGTCACACCAAAGGACCATATGGGCAACAGATGAAAGAAGTTTTGCAAAATTTCAAGGAGTTTATGAAACAAGATCAAAATGGAGTGTCTGGTGATACTTAGTATTTTTCATAGTTTAGATTTTGTAGATGCATTTTTGAATAAGACTTCGACACTTCAAGTGTCATTTTGTATTTACGTTTTTGCACTTAGGCAATGCATAAGTCCAAAGTCAAATAGGAATATTCTTTGATTTAGTCATAGTTTTTCCTATATTTTCTCAACGCACCTCACCTATATATATGAGGTTGCTTATTGTAATTTGGATCTAGAATCTTTAATCTATATTCCAAAACTCTATTGAAGTGAAGAGAGAGAGTGAAACTTTGTGTTCCTATTGTTATCTTAAAAAAATGATCAAATGAGAAGAAAACTTTGACATCCAAACATTGTGTTGGATTCATTTGTGGTTTATGGTGAGAGTGTTCTTATGTCATTCTTGTTATAAATACTTATTTTGCTCAAGTAATGGTGTTTTTGAAGAAATATTGTTAAAGAGTAAAACAATTGTTGGTTTGTGAACTTTGTGTCATATTTAAACTCTTGTTGATAAAATTAGGAATTAGTGAATGTGATATCATCTTGAAGACTTTGAGCTTCATATTGGTATTTTCAAGATAAAGTTAGCTGAAATATATTAAGATAGTACCTCAAAGACTTTGTGCTTTATTGTGCTATCTTGGAAAAGGAAATCTTAATTTAAAGACTTTGAGCTTCATATTATTGTTTCATAAAAATATTATCGAAATTTGTAATAAGGAATCAAATTAAAGAATTTTTTCTTTGCTTTGGTTTTCTTAGTTAACACATTCGGCTACATAAGTATTTGTGAAGAGTTTGATAGGATAGTAGTGAGTTTTAAGACTTTAAGCTTAAGCACTCTTTCCTATCCCGAAGAAAAAACAAAGGACTTTGGGCCTTTATAGAAAATTTGCTTCTTTACTTATCCATATTTTAATCATTCTTGCATTTTAAGTTAATTTGTAACATTGAAATTGTAATAATTATTTCTTCTCTATATTGTAAATACTTTCCTAAAGAAAGAGGAGAGAATAACATCTATTTTGAAAAAGAGGATAGGATGATGCACCACCCAAGTTTAGTTTATAAGTTGAAACTTGTATCTTAGTTTAGAAAGGTAGAGAAGTGAATTAAAAGGGGGAGCCTTCCCTTAGAAATTAGGAGAGACTTAATCTCATTCGCTGTGGTTGAAACCATAATTTTGTAAACTCACCTAGTTTGCAAAATCCTCAACCAACAAAGCACATGAGCCAAGGACTACCAATAGTAATAGTCTAAAATTGAACTACCCAAAATTAATATGGTCCAAAAAGGCATAAAAATTATAGCGAAAGCATTTATTTTCTTTACTTGCTTAATGCCTCTGCATTTATTCCTTCAAGCGTAACATATCTACCGTCCAAAATTTTGCAAATTTATACAAAGAATTTTTTTGCGAGCAATTGAAAACCTTAGTATTTTTGGATCTCTGTAACCTCAAACACCAATATTTTTATATAATATTTTGTTTACTATGAAATTATTGAAGCAACTAGAGATGGTTTTGGTTTTTTTCATTCTAATTTTTTTTTATCGTGCTAGGGTTTTGTAATTTTTCTCTACAAACTCTGCCTATTTTTTTATCATCCACATTGTTGGCAGCATGCCACAATTTGTGTAGAACCTTGAGGTGAGTCACTTGCCATGGTTTTAGTGATTTTTTGAATCATTATGCAACTAGATCATTTTTTGTTGTGTTTTATTTCATTCTAAAAGAGTCCTCTTGTTAAACAGTTCTCTAAAAAAAAAATTCAGGTGCCTCAAACCTTCAAGAACACTTCAATCTGGTAGCGATTTGGAATAATTTTAGGGCTTGGTGTTCTTAGGCAACCCATCAATCTGAATACGTGAATCCTAACGTTTGTAAGCTTTGGTTCATGATTTTGAAATCTTAGCCTTTGGTCTAGAATTTGCCTAGAATCTGAAGTCGGCTACACTAAGCTTGGATGAATATATTCTAAAACCCTAGACCCTTATTTTAAGATTTTCTAAAATTGAAATTTTTATCTAGGCTTGCTATAACATCATCTTTGATCCCTTATTTTGAGATTTTTATGAAATTAAAACCTTTTATCTGGACTTTCCATAACATCATCATTGATCCCATATTTTGATATTTTGTGAAATTGAAACCTTTATCGGGGTTTGCTATAACATTATCAAGGAAACCAAAGAAGAGATCAAGCAATACTAAAATACCTTCTCTTGGTCAGACGGTGTGGAACTTGGATAAATTTTTTGCCTATTTGATCTAGCTTATATATTTCAAGTAAACCTAGGTATATGTGGTTAAAAAATAATAATAAGCTGGGTGTGTAATGTAACGATCCTCTAATATTGAATATACATTATAAAAAAAACCAGATTAGTGGAGAGTTGCATAAAAAAATTAAACCATTTCATTTTCTTAAAGTAAACTCCCAACTTGACCACCATACTATTGGAATCATCCACATGATATATGTTGTAAGCATGTTCTAGACATTTGCTTTTACTATTACATTTCTATGTAAAAACAAAATGTGAACAAACAAATAAAAGGAAGAAAAATACCCATAAATGTTCCCAATAAAACTTGGCCTTGAGTTGCCCCTCTATTTTCCCTGAGCTAAGCTAAATAACTCACCTATGCCTAGCGCCCCAATCTCCACTATTTCTTGCTCAATCCTCTCCAAGACCCCAATCATTACCATTTTGGCACATGCAAATCTGAGGCCATTTGATAGGCTTAATGTAAGGTTCATCCAAGTATTGACGTAATCCCAAACTCTGAAGTCAAACTTGATTTTTTTTCCTTTATGATTGAATAAGACTTGATTTTTAGTTCATTGAGCATATTTATCTTCGCTTTTTATTTTCTTATTTCAATGTACCTAAAAAAAAGAAGAGAACAGTGAAGATAATGAGCTGGTCTTTTGACAACTTCAGGGAAATTGCTTGCACTGTTTAATGGGTGAATCATTGGAGGCTATTTCCTTGACAATAGATTCAATCTACTATGCAACATCATTAACATCATGCATTTAAGTAAGTTTAAGGTCTGGTTTTGTTACCACAACCATTGAAAAGTAGTGTCAATTACTACTTGATTGAAATCAATATGGCAATTAATATACTACAAGTAACTGCTTTGGGAGAAAATATTGTGCTTGACATGCATTTGTTTTTATTCCTGCAAACTATGCTAATTTTTTCTGGAAAAAAGTTGTTGACATCATACCACAATTTGTGCATAATCTTGGGGTAAGTCACTTGCCACGGTTTTTAGTGATTTTTTTGGGGGACGACTTATTATAAAATAATTTGTCTAGCTTTTCAAGTTGAGAATTAGATTAACTAATCATCATATATTTTTTTAGTTTATATAAACTATAGCAGTTTTATAGATTTGAGGGTATTTTAAATTATACGTTATTCTTCAATAAAATGCTTGGGACTTTGTATGGAATAATCCAACAGTGATTTTTTTTTAAAATGCGTTTTCTTTTATTTTTTGTGAATCTTCTCTTTGTGGATCTTAGCTAAAAAAATTTGGCTACTTTGGTTGCAAGTAAACTAGTGATTGTTCAAGTGTTTATGCCCTTCATTTTACTTGATAGATTTTGTATTTGTAATTATCTTTTTGATAAAATAATTTACAAAATAAAACTTTAACTATTTTGTCTCTCTCCACTAGTTTAACATAACACATGCTTTGGAGAAGGTCAAATATGTAGGTTATGATCTATTTTGACCAAAATTTGATGAGAAGTACCACTTTTCATTTCAACTTACTATCTATATTCTTGCTATGAATTGTGTCAATTTCATCATTACAAACACATACCATGAAATTGCAGGAAGGCAGGTTATGATCTATATTGGTCAAAATTTTATGAGAAGTACCACATTTCATGTCAATTTATTGTCAATATTCTTGCTATGAATTGTACCAGTTTCATCATTACAAGCAGTACATACCAAAAAATTCCAGGTTGGTCTGGTTTGCTGCTTTTTCTTTGTCTACTTTGAACATCTTATATCTTGCAAATTTTAGTTGTTCCATTTCATGGATAAGAATTTTTTGTGTAAAAATATTAAGGAACAATACAGCTTCATATTGATATGTGGCAACTGATCATGCAAGTTTTTTACCATTTTTGTTGAAAAAAAACTGACATTGAAAAAACCCTAAAAATAGATGACTTTGTATGTTTTCCTAAAAACTGCATGTTATAAGCGATTGGAATGTAAAAAGGCATTGTAATGGTGTTGTACTAGTTTAATAGACAATAAGAAAAGATTGGAAGATTGTGTTCTATGGATATAGCCCATCTTGGGTGAACCACATTAAATCTCTATGTTATTTGTGTTATGAATTATTCTTCATCTTTTCTATTTATATCTGCATATAATTTGTATTTGCTCCAGATTTGCCTAAACCCTAACACTTCATACATCTCTGTAAATGTTATCAATATCAAATTCTCAAATTTACATTTAATGAAAATACAAAAATATTTTCAATTTCCTTTCAAATTTTTGAAGTTTCATACTTCCAATTATATGGTGAAACTCATATTAAAAAATATTATTTTATAACTCAAAGGTATAAATATCAGAAGAAGGCCCATGTTGATACAATTAAACTTGGTTGTCTAGACTCTAGATTGCCAAGATTGAACTTTAAATTTATTGGGAAGTTCATAATTTCCACTTCGTTGTTGGAGTGTTTGAAGTTTGGACTTGTTTTATTTTCAATTAATATGTGGCCAACTTTCATTTTGTGGTTGATGCATAAAAGACACCATTGGTCAATATGAATGTCATGGAGAATAAACTGATATCAAAAGCTTTAAGGGCAAGAACAAAGTATTAACATGTTATATTACTGAATTCAAATCTGGTTCTTTCCAAAAAGAGTTGAAATAAAAGATTTTGAAGTGACCTTAAAAACAATAGATCAAATCTTCATGAATCCAAAATGAACTCCGATGCATAGGGAAATTACATATAGAATGAATAGAATTGCTTACTTTCAAAATATATTGAAAAACTCAATTAACAAAAAATAATCTTATAAACAATTTAACCCATCCAAAGACTCTGATTAATGATTTAAAATTCTTACATCTTTTAAACTACATTAAAATTGGTAGCTCTTTTTGCACAACCATGTTAGATGTTTCTTTTGTACTCATTTTTCAAAGAGTAAAAATAAAGGAATCAAAGAATAATTTGATTGTGATGTTGCATATGATTTTGAAAATTTTAACTAATAGCCAACTTAACTCTATTTTAGATAGGATTTGAGATGCCAGTTAAACAACCAATGCTCATATCAGCTAAAATTTTGATTGATAATTATTTTCATAAAAGTACATTCAAAATGTTAGATAGATGTTGCCTTCATAGAGCATATTTCCCTTGCAAAATGCATAAAGCCTAGAGAGTGAGGCATGGGACAATGATAACAATTACTATTAATTGTTTTCATTTTAATATAAAAATATAGATAATATTGAAAAATGTATATACAAATATTGTAGATAAAAAACATAACTAATATATTTCAAAGAAGAAAAAACTAAAGTGAGACAGAAGGAGCGAAATGGGCAAAATTTTGCAAGTTAGGGTTTCGCGGCAAAATTTGAGTTGGGGTGAGGATGCCCTCGGTGATCCTCTTCCTGCCCTGGATCCTTTTGGTTTGTAGAGGGACCACATTCCTCAGTGGGTGTTTCAAAATGGGAAATGGGTTGATGTGCTCGCTTTAGAGAAGAATGAGTGGCACCGAAGGAATTCCGAGTGGCTGAGGTCTAATTAATTCAAGGGCTTTTTTCGTCATCAGAAAAAGTGTGTAGCGAGATATAATTCGAGGCCCTTTCAGGTTTTTCCTGCAAAATCTCAAAGAATTGGGGGGGTCTAGAAGTAAACCTAGTAGCAATTCTGGTTTTGCTAAAGTGGAGGTGGAGAATCCCATAGGGGCTTCATGACCATCTATGACAATTCCTGCCGTTATAAACAAGGATAAGCCCTTGGGTAAGGTGCCCTTGATAGATAAGGTTTGTTTGCTGATACCTTGCATTTCTACAGTTGAAGCTCCATTTGATAAAAAAAAAGCTAGGGATATTCATTCTTTGGCTGTGTTAATTCAAGTTTGGGGTGATAACTTTTTTCTCTCCAAGCTTCATCATAACATTCATTCTCTTTGGTATGGCACGCTTTAATTTCAGGTTCTTTCTTTGAGCTCTTTCATTGTTATCTTTGATTCTGTGGAAGCTAAACAACAGGCTCTGGTAAAACCATTCTTTTGGCTTGGTCGTAATTTTTTTTTTTTTGAAGATTGGAAACCCTTTTTTTTTGCTTCTCAAGATATTGTTAAAACTATCCCTACTTGGTTCTCATTGCTTGGGATTCCATATGAATTTTCTAACCCTGATATTTTGCAAAAAATTGGGGATTCCTTTGGAAAATTCATTCATTTGCATTCGATTTTTGAGGATGGGGTTTTTAGGGTTAAGATATGTGTGTTACTTTCTTCATCCTCTATGGTTCCTTGTAATTGCAATTTAAAATCTATTGATGGGCTTTGGCAACAGAGTATTGTTCGTGACTCTGAGTGGTTTGTTAAGTCTTTTGTGGTTCTGGATTCTGCTTTATTTGCTTCCCTCAAGGGATTGTCGTTTGGTGATAAGGTGGTTCGGCCCTCAAAGTCTGTTAATTTAAATTTGGAAAACCTTGATTCTAATGTTGGGCAAGAAAATCGAGTACCCATTAATTCTCACCTTGGGTGTTTGTCGAAATCGTCTAATCCTCAAGGGGCTTCTATTCCGACTATCATCCCTATTGGGGATGCAGTTCTCCCTTCGGTAGATGTGCAAAATGTTGAGGGGATGGTGGGATTAGGTTCTCCTTTAGGGTCTCCTAATAAGGGGAGTTTGGCTATGAACTCTATTGGTCCTCCTCTGAGGGATTCTCACGCTTTGGTTAATGGATTTGACTCGACTTTGTTTCTTCCTGATGAGGGTTTAATTTCCCAAGTGTAGAAGTTGGTTTCTGAACATAACATTACTCTGAATACTAATGTTACTAATAAGGTGGTAGATGTGATTGACCAGGACTTGATCAAATTTAATTCTTCTTTAGTTATCCCCCGAACTTGCAATCCTTTTGATATTCTCTCTCCAGATAAAACCCATGATTGTGAGAATGCTTTGTGTGTGGTCAGTAATGTTGAATTTGACCCTGTAATTAATAAGCCATTGGTTTAGATTCCTTTATCTCCTTCATCTCCTACTCCTTCTCCTTCTAAGAAAGGTAGGAAGCTGAAGGCATTTTATACTCAGTTAGAAATTGATGCTAGCATCCAGTCTACGCTTCTGACTCTGGGTTCTGGTTCAGTAAAAAGGAAAAAAAAATTAGCCCTCCTTTTACAAGGTCGGTTTCTTCCAAACATAGTCTTCAAGCTTCTTTTGGGGTAGGCATTGTTGATTTTGATAATGTAGTTGAGAAGAGGGGAGAGATTGCCTCCCCTCAAGAGAAATGAAGGCCATTTCTTGGAATGTTAGGGGCTTAAATGCCCCTAACAAGAGATGCTTCATTAAGTCACAATTGGACTCAATAAAGTGTAATGTGTTAATGTTGCAAGAGACTAAGTTAAGTATGCAAGGTGCTGAATATTTGTTTTCTAATTGGAAAGTATGGAAATTTTGTGTTTCCCCCTGTACGGGGGCTTCTGGGGGTTTGGCTTTGCTTTGGAATGATGCTTCTACTGAATTATCCTTGGTTATTTCTGCTCCTTTATGGATGTTGGCTTTGGTAAAAGTATGGTTTCTAATGTGAAGTTCTGGTTATTTATTGTTTATGGTCCAACATCTATAGTGGGGAAAAGAAACCTCTGGGACTCTCTATCTATTGCCTCTAAGAGGATAGTTTGTGGTTTTGGGTGGTGATATTAATGCCATTTCTTGTGATGATGATAAAATTGGGGGTATTCTACTAAATAAGTGTATTATGGTTGATTTCATTGCTTTCATTTAGAATAATGGTTTGTTGGATTGTAAAAATTTGAATGGTACTTTTACTTGGACAAATATGAGGAAGGATTTTTCGCAGATTGTTGAAAAGCTTGATCGGTTTTTGATTTCTAATAATTGGGTCTCCTCAGATATGGATGTTGTTGCTATGGTATTGCTTAATTCTGGTTTAGATCATTTTCCGATCATGTTGTCTATTTTGGATGATAGAGCTCCTGGGAAATATTCATTTAAAATTGAGCCTATGTGGTTTAGAGATCCTTCTTTTCTGATGCTCTTAGAATCATGGTGGGCCTCGACCACTTTTATCTCCGGTACTAGAATGTTCCGATTTGTCAAAAAGCTCTCCTTTATTAAAGAAAAGATCAAGTCCTGGAATGTCTTGCATTTTAAAAACATTTTCTCTGAGAAGTCTAGAATTCAGGAAGAGCTTGAAGTTTTAAATTCCGTGGTTATGAAAATTGGGATGGATTGTGCTACCTTTGATAAACACAAATTGTTAAATTCTCAGGTTGAGGAAGTTCTTTCTCGGGAGGAAATCTATTGGCGACTGAAATCTAGGGATTTATGGCTTGTTGATGGAGATAGGAACACTAATTTTTTTTCATTCATCCACTAAATTAAAATGACAATGGAATAGGATCTCTTGTATTCATGATCCTGATGGGGTTTTCCTTTCAGAGGAAAAGGATATTGCCGTTGAGGCTATTTGTTTCTTCAAATCTTTGCTGTCTAAAGAACCTTCTGATTTAGATGATAGCTTTGCTTCAACTATCCCTCATCTTATATCTGTTGAGGATGATAACATGCTTATGGCTCCTTTTTCTACTCATGAAGTTAAGGAGGGTGTCTTTTCCATGGCACCTGACAAGGCCCCTAGGCCTAATGGGTTTATTGCTCTATTTTTTCAAAAGTGTTGGTCTTTCCTTGGGGAAGAACTTCTTGTTTTAGAGGAGGCTAGGTGTAATAAATCCATTTTGAAGGAATTAAATACAACTCTTATTGCCATCATTCCAAAAACAGAGAATCCTAAGTCTTTTGTTGATTTTCATGCAATTGCATTATGTAATACTTTATATAAAATTATCACTAAATCAACCTCCATGCGGCTTGCCAAGCTTATTCCTAAGATTGTTTCTGGTGAGAAGGGTGATTTTTTCTCAAGTAGGGAGGCGACAGAAGGTGCTATTGTGGCTCATGATATTCTGCATTCTATCTCCCATCTTTTTATTGCTGCGATGATTCTTAAATTAGATATGATGAAGGCTTATGGTAGTGTTATTTGGCAGAATCTCTCTTTTGTTCTTAATAAATTTGGGTTTGGGGTGAAGTGGGTGAAATGGATCTATGCATGTATTTCTACTGCTAGGTTTTCTATGATTTTGAATGGTTCCCTGTGTGGTTTTTTTGCTTCTTCCAGAGGTCTTAGGCAAGGGGACCCTTTGTCTCCTTTCTTGTTTATTATTTTAGTTGAAGCTCTTAGTAGAGCTATTTTGGATGCTAGGGAGAGAGGTCTTTGGAAGGGAATTAGTATTCCACATATGGTTGTTAATCATTCTCATTGTCTTTTTGCTGATGATACTTTATTGTTTGGTCATGCCACTATGGGTGAAGCAAAGATTATTAGTAGGATTATAAGGGATTACTCTACTTTCTCTGGTCAGAAGGTGAACAGTGCTAAATCTAAGATATGTTTTCTTAATGTTTTCCCTTTGGTGCAATCAAGATTGACTAATTTTTGGTCTTTCTCTGTTGGTCAATTTCCTTAAGTATTTGGGGATTCCATTTTTCACTGGATCTGAGAAGCATAATTTTTGGGAATGAATTTCTGCTTCTATCTCTTCAAGGGTTCTCTCTTGGTCTCACAAGTGGCTTACTTTTTCAGGGAAGATTGTGCTTATTAAGGTTGTTTTAAATGCGGTTCCTATTTATTTGATGTTTGTTTTAAAGGCTCCCAAGAAATCAGTTTCTAATTTGCAGTCAATTCTGAGATCTTTTATGTGGAATGATAATGTAAAGAAAAGGGCTCAAATCCTTTTGTGGGCTTGTGATAAGGTTCATTCTTTGAAAGACAGGGGTGGTGTAGGGATTAGGGATTTAAGTAAACAAAATTTGGCTTTAGGTGCTAAATTAGTTTGAAAGTTGTATAAGCAGCCCTCTTCTAAGCAGGCTTCCATTTTATTTGCAAAATATTTAAGAAATCATTCCAGGAGGCAATTTTTACTGTTTCCTCATTTCCTAAGGGTTCTGCAATTAGGAACTTCATGTCTGAATGTAGGTTTTCTATTCTTCCTGGTTTATCTTGGCTTGTACATAATGGTCGAAAAGCTAGATTTTGGGAGGAAGTCTGGAATGGTTTCTCTGCTCTGACTAGTCTGAGAGATTGGTCATCTCTTATGTCTCTTTTGAAATCTTCTTGGGGTTTATTTGTGGCTGACTAATTTTTTGTGGATTCCTCGGGGCTTGTCCCAGTTGCCAGATGGAAATCAGTAGAGTCTCTTTCAGTTGCTCAAGAGCTCAAATGCTTTTGTTGAGGAATTAAGTAAGAGTCAATTGCTTTACTTTGAGGCTAATGATGAGCTTATTTGGGTCCATTCAAAATCTAGGGAGTATTCGATTAAGGAGGGATACAAATATTTATCTACTACTTGTAGGAGGGAGGTATGGCCCTCTTGGTTGTTTTGGCATGTTGCCTGTCTTCCAAAGGCAGGAGCTTTTGCTTGGCTAGCTAGCCAAGATAGAGTTCTCATGGGTATGAGGTTGGATAGGCTGGTATCACTGTTGTTTTTTCATGTGTTATGTGTGGAGGGTCGTTAGAATCAACTGATCATCTTTTTCTTCATTGCCCTTTTGCTTCTCAATGTTGGTACTAGCTTTTTAAGAAATAAAATTAGGCTGCAGCTTTATGTGGGTATCTTTGGTCTCAATTTATGTGTTGGCCACTATTATGTTCATCCTCTTTTTATTCTTGTGTGTGGATTATTGCCCCTTCTATTCTGATTTGGAAGATTTGGCTAGAAAGGAATAATAGAATTTTTAGGAAACACTCATCCTCATTATCGGATGTACTCTTCTGTATTGAGAAATCCATTTCAGAATCTTCTTTGGCCTTTATTTACAAGGGTCTTAGTCCTAAATTCACTTTTACTTCATGGGATAATTGGATCATTAGGCATTGGCCAGCTTTGGATTTCCTTCCTATGCAAGGGGCCATTTCTAAGAAAAGGTCTCCCCCAATTAACAGAAAAGAGGTGGTTTGGTTACCCCCCTCCTTCCAAACATAAATTAAACTTTGATGGGGCCTCTCGAGGCAATCCAGAGAAGTCTTCCATTGGGGTGGTGGTCTCTAATGATGAGTCCAGAGTAATCAAAGCTCAATGTCTATGTATTCCTGATGGGACAAATAATGTGGCAGAGTTGTACGCTCTGTCTGTTGGGCTTGATTTGCTTCTTTCTTTAAACGTCTTAGATGTTTTGATAGAAGGAGACTCATTAGTTGTCTTTTATGTGATTACAAATCACTCTTGTAACTCTTGGCATCTAAAATAATGGTTGGACAAGGTTCTATTGCAACTTGAGTTATTTAACTCTTTCTCTATTTCTCACTATTATAGAGAAGCTAATTGTGTTGCGGATTTTTTGGCAAATAAGGCTTTAAATGAAAATATTTAATCTTTGGTTGATATTGAAGTGAGTTTCCTGCCTCCTCATCCTTTGAAGCCTTAAAATTTCCTATTGTTGCATACTCTTTTGCTTTGCCTCGACCTCACATCTTGTTTGGGATTGTCAACATGTATGCAACTTAGTGCGATGGTGTATGGGGCCTTCTTGGCCGTTTTATATCACCACATTAATTTTGCATGTTTGCTTGTAATTTTAAACATCATGTTGGTCAGTGCCTAGCTCTTGGGTTGCCTATGTACATTGTACTATTCTTGATTTCATCATTATTTTCACTATACTGATTGTTCGGTACCAGTTGCTTGTACAGTTTCTCTTTTATTAAACTTTAATGATTATCCTTTGCACTTGTAGTGGCGGCTCACACATATGATTATTTATGTTTCTTTCATTGCTTGATATTTGATGTGTCGATTTGTGTATGCTTATTGGCATGGTCCTGGGATATGGCTCATGCAAATATCTTGCATTTACTGTGGGAATTATGTGAAAGTTATGTTTTCTTCTTTATGAGGAATATTGATTGTTTTTTCTAAAAGGTGGGGGCCTGTAGGAGCTTGTTGGTTCAGTGTTATGTTAACTAGGTCATGCTGAACTTTGATCTTATATCATTTTAGTTCGTTCGGAGGATGTGCTTCTTTATTAATGATGTCTTATTTTTTCTTTATAATCTCGCTCCTTTTTGTTGGGTGCATTATCTTCCTTTGTGTTTTTTTGGTGATGGAGGCTGCTGGTTATAGAATTTTATTTCCTGTTAAGCAGTGTGATTTTTTGGATCCTCACCTTTTTGATGATGAGAAACTTGGTTGATTGTTTAAAGTTCATTCTTTGGAATTTTCTCTTTCTTTTCACAAGGTGGTGGGCAAACAGTGGTTGGTGGAGAATGCTAATATTTTTCTTGTTGAAGTTGCTTCTCATTTTACTACTATGTGTATGGACATGCTCTTGGATGCTTCTCTAGTTTGAGCGTTATTGGATGCATACGTTCATCCCTTTCATTATTCTGCTTCTGATCTGGATAATTCTTTGTCTCTTTATCATTTTGAGTTTGGTGCTTTTCCTTATGGTGGTTTTGTACCTTGCTCTGAATTATTATCTAGTAGCTGGCACTGTGAGCTACTTTCAGTTATAAGAGGTGGTTTGATATCTAACCTTTATGATGACATGATGTTTTCTCTTGTAGCTTTTTTAGATCATGTTTCTCCAGATATCTTGACTATGGCTATTAATGTGTTTTCAGGTATTCACTTTCTTCTTGATTCGTTGAAGGCAGTAATGTCTCTTCCAAGTGTAGTTGTGCCTCTACAGGTGGTTGTTTCAGAGGATCAAAATGAGGGGGCTTCCCAGCCTTTATCTCCTCTTGAGGAAGGTTCCAGTACTTGATTTATGCACTCTTGATGCTTCATGCTCACCTCATAGTTTTTGTATCTGCTTCACATATTCTGGGGGGCTGGGCTTTATTGATGTAATTGGCTTGGTGGCCCTTATGGTTTTTTTGGGATGGTTTGGGGCTGGTTTGGATTATTCTCTTCTCATCTTCGATTGTAATTAGCTGTATTTTTTTCCCATTGGGACTTTATGAGCAAGACCGAAGATTTTCTTTGCTTGGTTCTTTCCTACCGGTGCTCTTTGAACCAGGTTGTGTATAAAAATTATAAATATTAATAAAATTAGTGGTACTCCACTTTTATTGAAAAAATAAATATATATTTCAAAGATAATATAGTTAAGATAAACAATTCATGCAATTTAAGTATATTAATAAAATAAATGGCTAAAAAAATGTTTGTTCTTTTTATTTTTTCAATATTCAAATTTCATCTTTTCTTGAAGATTTTATCTTGATGAAAAGATCATAATTTTAAAATAAATATGAGTTTTATCTTCTAAGTTAATATAAAGTGAATTATAAAATATTCAACAAAGACAATCAATATAAATTTCTTTATTCCTAAGAAATCATCCATGGAATAATTATAAATTTATGAGCCCAAATCTTATCATATCTTGTTTTATGTATAAAAAACATTTCTCTTCAATTTGATTAAAGGAAAAAATTAATTTTTTTTTTATGTAATTGTTTTCATCTTCAAAATTAAAAGAAATATATTAATAGTAACTAGAATCTTATTATATCTTAACTTATCAAATAAACAAACTTAAATTTTAAGTGCTTTAGGTAATGTTCATTTCTTCCAATTTTCATCTGCCCACCAATATATTACCCAAAGCATATCTCGCTATCCTTTTATCCATTGCACCTCGTTGGGATGCATGTGCTAGTTATACAATTTTGCTCAATTAGTAAGGAGAACAATTAAATTAAGAATACAATGTTGAATACTCAATGAATTATATTGTGATACTTCATTAATGCGTGCTTATCTTAATTAATATTTATTTAATAAAATTAATAGTTCCTTTTTTGGGTGATCAAGATACTTCATTGAAACTCCATTAGCATTATACTTATCTTTTTATAGATTTTGCTTTTCATCTTGTAGAAAAGTTTTTGTAATAACATATATGTGATAGAGTTGTTAATTATATTTTAATTTTGTTATTGATTCACATACAATCAAATAGGTTCTAGTAGTGATAGAAGAAAAATAATTTTAACATGAAGTGGCTCTAAGTTTTGAAATTTTACTCTCGGCCATTTAAGATCATCTTAGCCATTAAGGGCTTGAACTAGGTTAAAGATTCGAGTTATTAATCTTAGATTTTAAAAAATATTTTATTATTATAAAAATTTCACATGTAATTTGCAAAATGTGATAACTAATTTTCTCCAAAATAAAATTACACATGAGATATTAAATTAATTTATTTCTTCAATATAATAAATATTAGAATGACATACAAATTCACAACAAATAAAATTTACTTTATAGTATAATAGTATGAAATATAACATTTTATCTAATGAATAATGATTGCTAAAAAGACCTAATATATACACTGTAGGCATCTAAACATGGTCAATGCTTGTGGTGTCATACTTTAACATGTCTATGTGACCTTATTTTTAGGGTGTTCGCATCCTATTAACATTTTGTTTATGTCGCACACTTGATCTTTATTATTTGTCAACATTTTGTCATTCTTCCGAGTTTCTTGCATTTGTCACATTTTCAATTAGGTCTTGTCAACATTATCATTATCAATTGCGATCTTTGATCATTATCAATATTATCATGTCAATAGAACATCGTCGACCCTTCTCAATGTTGAATTAGGGTTTTGTCCTGATCAATCTCTTATCAATTTGGATCAATTAGTCATTGGTCCTCATCAATTGATGTCTATCAATTTCATCCTTGTCAATCTTGATCAATTTATCATTGATCTTTATCAATCAACATCGACACTTTATCAATTATTCAATTTTCATGATTAGATCATGATCAAATCGACCTTACATTAATTATCTTTTGTCAAGACCTAATTGTCGTCCTTGCATTTCTAATTCATCTCCTAGGGTTTTCTGATTTAATCATTTAATCCTATTTGTCATTTTCCCTCTAGGTTAAATAATTTATTTATTTATCCTAAGTCCTCTTCTCACAATTAAATATTTATTTAATTGGCTAATTAATTCCCCCTCTTTTGCGAATTAATTAATGAATGGATATTCATTAATTAATTTCACCTAATTTCTAAATTTCATCACTTTCTAATTTCCCAATTTCTAATTGATCATTTCCACCTAATTTCCTAATTCATCATTTCTAATTTTTCCTAGTTTCCTAATCACTATTTTCCACCTAATTTCCTAATTTCCTAAATTAATTTCCAACTCATTATCTCTCTCAAGTGGCTCCTATTTTTGTGCTTCATTTTGGAGGCATGTTTTCTTATTCATCATGAGTCTAGATTTGACAACTTATCCTAACACTGGATTTGATATCTAGTCTTATCCTTTTGCATGGGAAAGTGTGTCATGCATTTCTTTCTAAATCTGATTTTTCCCATTTTTGAATCCAGTTGCATCTACTATCAATTTCATTCTAATTTTTGTCCTCTATCCAATTTTCTCTATAAATTGAATGCATTTCTCATCAAAATGAACCATGCTTTGAGTATCCTTATGCTGTCTAATTTGCTATCATTTTCTCATCAACTTGCTTTCATTTTCACTTGCATTTGTAGGTGACATCCACATAATTTGGAGGAGAAAGAAATCCAATGAAGAGACATGGAGGAGATCCTTTGATGTCTTATGGTTTGCATTTGTTTTTGAGCATCTTGTCTTCATACCTTTATTGTGTGTATTAGGAGTTATTTTCATAAGATTCTAGGTTTGTGGTTGCCTAATTGTATGCTTTGATGCCTTTTCCTAAATTCCTAGTTACATACACATCTCGACAGAATACACTTTTATTAATTTTAAGGTAACTTAACTAGCTATAATATCTCTTTTCAATAAAAATGATATATCGATTAACAATGGAAAAATATCAAATTTAATTACTGTAAATTTTTTTTTGCTAACTATATGACACATTTAAATAAATCACCATCCACTATAAAAAATATATATACTTAAGAAATTATATTTCTTTAAATACAATTTACCAGGATTTATGTAGATATATTATATTATAATTTAATCAAATTAAATATATTAAAATATTAGATGTAATATATAAAAAATATAAAATATATAAACCTTAAATATTTAAAAAGTTAATAATATAAAAATCTAAGTAAAATTAACAAATAAGGCTTTTATCTTAGGTAGTGACCTAAGAAATTACCTTTTTAACTATATCTTTACCGTTTTGTGTTGCATATGTTAAGTAATAAATATGTCCATATTCCATATTCACCATTAAATACAACAACTATAACTACATATCCTTTGATACACAAGCAATTATGAGGATAAAATTGCCTATCCTTATATATCACAAATTTGGTTACCTACACCATTACAATTTTTAGGTGATGCAATGCCAACTTGAAATCCATTAAAAGTTTTATTAAAATATAAATCCAAGGGAATGCAATAAGCCAAAAGCTTTATTATACTCAAAATACACTATCTTCATAAAAATTGAGATTCAAATCCATCAGCCTTGCATGTAGAAATTATGTGCTCCATTATGGGGATGCCCCTCAAGAGTTGCAATGCTATCAATGTGTAAACCTAGATACCTATTATTCATAAAACTAATATTTTTTTTGATATTAAAAGTAGCCAAAACAAGGGGGTTGTCCCAGGTACAGATAAGAAAACAGTGGCAAACCAACTGTCAGCAAAGAAGCAACAAAATCACAACCTCCTAAACTTTCCTCTATCAAAAACTTTAAACATGCTACACATATTAATCGAGTAAATAAAAGTCTTAATTAAAATATGCCATGTAGGGCAAAATATAGTTAAGTCCAAGCATAACCAAAAACCATAACTATAAGCCAACAGACCATTAGGGCCATTCAAAAAACCAGAAACCCAAACCATAGAAAACACAAATATTTCTTTTTGCCATGGCTCCTCTTGGGGAGGAGCTTCCTTGCCCATTCCTTGGTGAGGAATTTAAGGAGGTACTTGTAGTCCTTGCCCTCCTTTCCTTTACCTTTGATTGTGCTTTCCTACAGGAGACAAAGAGTGGTCGTCGAGTTGTGCATAACATTCAAAGCAAACCTGGAGACATCCTGCAGCTTGTTCTCAATGGCCTTCGTTCTGTTGGTAAATTCTTGCAGGTTTTCAAACATGCCCTCCACTTTCTTTTCCAAATCTGCTAGTTTGCAATCCACTTCCTCCTTGATGCTTCTCACTTCCTCCACCACCATCATCTTATCAAACTTGAGAGTAGGGGATGAATATTTGGCCCAGGATTTGGGGTCGGCATCTGGGCTCATGGAATTTTTTGGACTCTCAGAAGCATGGGTGGCGCTGACATAGTGTGGGGTCGAGGTGGACTGAAACAAGGCCACATTGTCAGAGGGGATGGAATTCTTAGTTTCATGGGATGATGAGGGATCCCTTAAGGATTTCTCAGGGGGTTTGGATGCCAATCACACAGATCAGCGAGGAGTGTTAGCCTCATCTATAATCTCCACATCAGAGGCAATTTCTTGGATTCTCACTTTCTTAAGGGGTTTTGCATCCTCTGAATGACACTTTTTATTCTTCTTACTACAAGAGCCAAGTTCGGGCAGCCGAGGAGGGATTATGTCAGGTTTATTAGTAGTTATGGCCAGGGATTGGCTTTCAGGCACATTCTGGACAAAAATCGTGCGAGGGGGGCATAGGGCCAAGTGGAAATTGTAAAGGCGGAGGATAAGGCCTTGGTGCAAAATAGTAAAGTCCTTTCCTTTCTTCTTGGCTTCTACAATATCTCTCACATTAGAATCCATAGAGTGTAGCAGAAAAAAAGGAATGGAGATAAGATCTTTATTCCTAAGATGGTTAAGGAAATGAAGGTGATAGTAGCAGAAGACCCCATACCGTCCTTCAAGGGTGAAATATTTGATGACGATGTAGCAAACCTCGTCCCAAGGTGACAAAAGCTCTTCCCACTTGAAGTCACCAACCCTCTTCATAGGGTTCTCCCCATCACAGAAAAATTGGTTCAGGCTGGTGGTGTCTGAAATGCGGCTTTGTTTCTTCCATTTCCTACCCTCCATGGATAAACCCATCGACTGATCAATCACCTCTTCTTTGACTTCGAACGAAATACCACCCATGGTGACCCTTCTATCCTCCCAGGAGGCGACAAACTACTTTGACAGTCTCTCATCATTTCCTTTCATTCTCTCCATGAATTTATCAATGCCGCCTTATGAGCAAATAAATCAAACCGTCGGCCTGGCTTTGAATTCATCCATTTTGTCAGGTTCCAGTCTTAGTCTATCACCCCCATGGTCGTTTCTTCCAGCTTAGAAGAGAAAATGAAAAACAGGGCAGCAAAGATATAGGGCCAAAATAGAGAAGAGGCAGAGTCGAGAAGAAAAATCAGCCAACTCTAGAATAAAATCATGCAATAATCGTCGCGATTATTGCTAGTTGTGTTTAACAGATTTCCACATCACGAAATCTATTACACTTATGTGAACCATCAATCCAACCAATGTGATTTAGCTGAGCCCAATTGTTTCCTTTATCGCCACCAATGATATTCATCTGGATGATAATTAGAAAATCGCCTTTCCTGATATTGGTACTACACCGATAAATATCATCATTATCTAACCCCCCTTGAAGCCGATGACAAGGCCATATGTAGCTACGTAGCAAACCCAACCCATGATGGCCGGGTTTCCCCTCCAAATTCAAAATTTGAAAATTTGTTCTCTTCATCCGATAACATTTATAAAGATTCATCATAAGACTTGGTTTGTTATTTTTCTATTGCATATTATGTTAAAATGGATGCATATGATCAATGTGTCTATTATTTAGTGGTTTTTAAAGTTTCTAATCAAATTTATAGTAAGTAGCAACAATTTAACTATAAAATATTTTATAATTACTAATGGGCATGCTAAGAGATGACTAAACTTCACCTACCCAATATGCAATGTGGGTTTGGAGTTGTGTTTAGTTGCATATATAGTATTTCATATGTATTATTTCTCATGGATGAACCCAGGCTCCATTACCATTAGGAGCTTCCTCCATACCACCAATTAAACAATTTCTCTCATTTTCTGAAATCTGTTAAAAAAACATGTTTTAAGAATTAATAGCTTTACCAAATTACTATAATTTCCACTTAATTATCATTTATATATACCCTCCTTAGTAGATTTTTGTTTTCATCTTGTAACACAGCCTCTTGTAAAAAAATCAAATTAAAAAATTGTTATATAATCATAAAATATAAAATTGTATTCTGAATATTTATGATATATATTCATATAAAATTGATTGAGTTCTAGTATAATAGAAAAAAAAAAATTATTAATTTGAGTAAGCTTTATCTTTCAACCTTTTACCTTGAGCTAACTAAAATCATCGTAACTAGTAGGGAGTTGAACTTGTTTATAACTAGGTTAATTGTGTAGTCATAGACAATGATTATAATATTTAATAGAATCATTGATGATAAGAACAATATAAAGATTAGGAAAGACATGACTATTAATAATGTTGTTGGTGATAAGAATAGCACTAGGATTGAGAACAAGATAACCTTAATGATGATAGATTGCATAGATTAGGATTATTGACATTTGGATGCATTATTGTGATATTTATTTATGGTGTATGGGATTTAACATAAGCGGATAAGATGGGAGTCCATTGAGATTGGTGATTTTTTGGGACCAATAATAAGGGAAAACCAAGATATGAATGAAGACAAAGGATGGGGGAATTGCTTCAATAGGATATCAGGGATGCACGTGAAGGAAGTATGAACATAGATGATATCGTAATAAAGAATTTTTTGTGATCTAAGTAGAGAAGATGGGGAATTGGAAGGGATACATGATAGATATCTAAGGACTATTTCAGATAGGAATAATATTCCCCATACTAGATGTATCAATGGATATGTTGGTTAGTGTAAGAAAATATTCCAAATGGATGTAGGATGATAAGTCAAGGTTTACATGTGAAATGATAGTTGGATGGCATGAGGCAGTGAAGGATGTTGTAAGAGGGGGAATGTGTGGATAAAGTAAGGCTTGCATTTTCTAAGGCATTCTTGAATGTGATATTCTAAAATTCAATTTTATACTATGTTAACTTTTTCACTAGCCATTTTGAGCTAGCACAATGCATATTTGTGAAGATTTGTATACTATTTTGTATCCAAGGGTATGCTAGCCTTGTTTCAACACCACAAAATTAAATTTTTTTGTGTCAAAACAATGAATGTAAATCATGATATAAAATGTTTTATATCCTCACATTTTTGTTCATCCATACTTAGAATGTTATAGGTGGTTCAAACTATGTTGAAAGGCATACTTGGTTGAACAAGAATCATCATTCGTCTCAGTTCAGCCCCTATAAGTAGCTATAATAATGCGGTAAAAAATGAAACCAATTAACTTTTGAAATTATAAATCTTTGAGGCAAACTATCTTATGAGCATATTTTTGGTACTATTTCAAGCAATGTGGCAAAGTTTCATGAAAACCCACTTCATCGTTTCTAGGATTTTAATGATTTAATTTTTGTTGGCCTTTGTTCAGAAAAAATTTGAATGTTGCTCTCAAAACTCCATCATGAAGAAATGATTTTTGGGGTTGTCCTCACCTCACTCTCCTTAATGTTTGGTTAAAATTTCAGAGCAGAATGTCTTTCCAGTCAAAAGATACAAGCATTTTCTTAAACCGAGCTACTAAGTTGTAAACAAGAAATATTAAATTATTTTTCAAAATAATTGTAATATCTTTAAATTAATTTCATTTATTTCCCATTTTTATGATTTTGGAGAAAAATAGTTAAAAATTCTTTAAATTCCACATTTCCTTCCATCCGAGATTAACCTCTTAACCGATGTGTTCAATTGCTCAAATTGCTCAACCTCTTAACCATTTTGCTCGATTCTCCTTTAACCATCATGCTCTAATGCTCATTTTTCTTAACTTCTTAACCTCCTTATGCTCCGTTGCTCTGGAATGCGTTGATTGGACTTTTTGACAAGGGGGTGGAAGCTTTCAAGAAAACGCAATTTGCTCTCATTGAATACAATGATTCCAAACCTACGTGAAATAGATTTATTTAATCAGCTGTTAACTCAAGTTATCTCCAATGCAGAGTAAAAATGGAGAGGTTTGAGACAGGGAATGATAATGGAACAAAGTCTTTATCAATTGCTGGTTTATGTTTCATAGCATTATTCACTCCACCCTTTATTAGGAAAGTGTGCAAAATGTGAGTTTTGGTATAATAGCTTGAAGATGTGTGTATAGACTATGGAAATTGTTATAAGTGCACTTGACAAGATTGATGCAAAGGCATGGAATCTGCTTCACCAAATAACTTGGCTTTTCTTTAAATTTATGCATTTCAACTTTGTTGGAAAAGTGACATCTCACTTACTAGTAGTTACTACTATGAAGCTTATAAATATAAGGCTATTTATAATGTTTTTAAAACTAGATTTAAAAGAAACTTCTAATTTAAAAAATTATGTTTTAAAATATAGATTGAAAATAGATTTCTATTTTTTTCGTGCATATCATTTAATATTCTAAAACAAGTGCCACGTAGTGGCGAGTACTTGCCGATTTAATATTGTAATAAAATTAATAAATATTAGTATTATATTATTAATAACATTATTTTATTATCAAACTTTTAATTATTAAATTGTATGAGAATATCTATCTATCTATCTATCTATCTATCTATCTATCTATATATATTGTAGTGTCGTAAATTGTACACCCTTGCTAGGGTGGTACAATTTCACACTTAAGTTAGCACCCACCTTAGTGTATTTTGCATCTTGCATTTCTCATTCCCCTTTAAGAATTTAATTAATTAATTTAATTAAATCTAAGGTCATGTCTCATCACTTTCCACATTACAAAGTTGAGCCCTTTACCCTAAGTGTGCCCCTTTTCATTTTAGTCCTCCAATGAATCATTTAATCATAAACCCTAATGTCTTATTTTGACCGTTTAGGGCCAATTTCGCATATCAAAGCATCTTGGAATCAGCTGTAACTTTGGGATGCGCTCTAATATCATCATATCTAATGGTCATGAAAATTCGGTGAGAAATTGGTTGGATCGTGGCGGGAATGCACATGGTCTGCAGTTTTTTCCTGAAATTTCGGGAGCACAATCCTATAATATGATAATACTTAACCCCAAAATATAAGCGGGGAATTCAAATCCTAGGTCAGCCTAAACATAAAATTTAGATCTAGGGTTTCATACTTAACTCTATTTCTTCATTTGAAGGGGTCTTCTTCTAAGAATCTAAGAACAGGGTTTTGGAGTTTTAGAGCCTTCTTTGCAGAAAAAGAGTAGATCTTTGAAGTCTTCAACAAAATTCAACATTCATCCATCAAGCATCATTTTATCAATTAGGGGCTTTTGAGGATGTAGAAGAACAATAGGAGATCATCGACTGATGATTGGCTTGTACCTCTCCCTTGGGTATGGGTATGGTTTCATGTTGTTTTCAAATCATTGCATAAGCTTCATTTTGATTCATATTCATGCTTTAGATCACTTTGCATTATGGTTTTAGAGCATTTACTTTGTCAATTATAAACAATTAGGGTTGCTCTAGGTTGTTTACTTTCATTCTTAAGATCTTGCATATACACAAGGTTCTTGCACACACATTTTTAGTACATTATTGGCTATTCATGGAGGTGGAAATCACCAACATGGGGGTTTGACTACGGAAAAAACCTATATAGCCACCCCAAACCTTCCCTTTTTAGATTGCAGGTGTAGAAACAAGAATCCAGAAGCAGGTACAGGTCTGGAACAAGCATCTACATCACTCAGAAACATAAAAAGTGTAGGAAACTTGTCAAGGACAGGGGTGTGGTGCCTTGGTCTTGCCCTCTATCAGTAGGACTTGGCAAAATAGCAACTCACAAATATTAAAATCCCTCCTCTCAGTTGTAGCTTCAAAATTGCAAAATTAGGATAGTGGCGTAGCACCCTGATCCCGAACATTTTTGCTCAGATTTTAGACACAGGTGCACCTCTAATTTTGCCTTCTGATCTATACTTTTTAGTAGTGTATCAATTGTTCTTTGATCTGCATTCTCAGATTAGGATTTGCTAGCTTATTTGCTTTCTAGGTTAGTTTGCATTTTGCATCATTCCTCTCTCTCACTTACAACAAAGGAATAGAAAACCTAAGAGGTAATCCATGACTCTCTCTTTCTCATAAGAAGTAGCTGATGTGCGTTACCTCCCTAGGCTCTTTCGTATTCCATGAGTGTGTATGAGAGTGAGATTAGGGTTTCCATACTTGGTCTCACTTTTTCACCTACACATCTTTGGTGAGTCCGATGTGAACACAATTTTAGTTTCATTGCATTGCATTATTAGTGTGTCGACTTGAATTTCATCCTCAGAATGCTACTTGCAACAAGTTAGTTTCACAAAATACCAATAGAAATGCTACAGGAAATCCAAACTCAACCAATGAAACTACATGAAATATATATGAAATAAAAGCATTATTATTAGCTTCATGATTTATGTCTCATTGTGTCCTAACTCCATTGTTCCTGGTTGCAGATGGTGTGCTCTCAGACAAGCATTGATAGCTTCCAAGATGGCATATGAAGAATTGTCTGATAACTGATAGTTCACAAATGCTATGATATACAATACTACATGATTATACTAAAATGATTATGCTAAAATGCTAATTTCTATTTGCTTCAAGATTAAAACTCACGGATGCATAAGTTTTACAAATGATTTGACTTGCAAATTCACTTGAAGTCTAACTCTCTCTCAACTGAAACTCTTGATTTTATAGACCTTGAGAGGATAAGATGATGTGGCTTAGATCAACGGTTATGATCAGATCTGTAGATTTGGATGGCTGTGAGCAAAGGTGAAGGTTGCGAGAAAGGGGGAAGGAGAAGACAAGTGTCGCTCATCTCACCTTGACTGGGTTGCTGACTGAGGGAATCTAGGGATGGTTGGAGAAGATTTAGGCATGAGAGGACAAGTGGACTCAAGTCCTTCCTAAGATGTAGGGGGTGTTGGAGAGAATATAGAAGGAGGTTATGAAATATGTGTACGTACACAATATTTCATTAAGTTTGGAGGTTGGAGATAAATGATGAATTAATATTTAAGAAATATTAATTTCCTTAGCCACATGATGGATTAGTTGGCAAAGGGAAGATAAAGTGGAGATGGAGGGTGAGTTGGATAAGAAAGATTAAATAATTTAGGAAATCATTTAATATTTGAGACTATAGGATAGAAGAATTACCATTAAATATTAGATATTTAAATGTTTGGAGGAAATAATTAAATATTAGATATTTAATTAACTTGATTAGAAGGATAATTAAATATTAGATATTTAATTATTTAGAGGAATATGATAGATGAATTAATTGATAAAATATTTCAATTAAATTAATTAATAGAAAGACACGAAATGAATTAAATAAATTAATCTTTTCAAATTAACTATTTAATAGAAGAATACTTATTAAATAAATATATTAAATATTTATTTAATCGCTCGTAGCCATTTTTATGTGTATACATTTTGCCCCTCTTTGAAATGATGTCGAGACACCATTGTTTCAAAGATTAAATCAAGTCTCGATAGCGCGCCTGATGGAGATAAAAATCCTGATTGTGTGCCCCCTCAAGAGATTGATTGTGAAATTGTTGAAAATTTTGGTTTGAACGATTGATCTCATGATAATTGATAAAAATTTCCTCAATTAAATTCATTTGTGAAAAAAAAATTAAATTGCCCCATTGAAAAGCATTAATTACTGTTTCAAAATAGTAAATATAAAATTAACCAAGGTTAATTTTAATTTCATTGTCATCCTTGTCAGCTTGTGAAGAAAATTGTCTTGGTGAGGTGGCGAAATGTTGATTCCTGTGGAGAACCATCGATTTGAGCATGTCCGATGATATCAGTGACCTCCTAAGTATAGGTTGCCAGTATGTATCTTATCCGCGCTTTGTTTTCAACTTGTTGTACAACTTTTCATGTTTTTAGGCGCGTTTTTTTGAATTTTGATGATTTTTGGTATTAGGTTAGCACTTTTGCATTTAGATTTAGTGCATATGCAATTAGGTTTAGTGCTTTTGCTTATGATAGCACTTTTTCTCATTTTGTTAGTGCATATGCTAAGGATGTTAGCACATATGCATCGGTTAGCACTTATGTTTCGTTTGTTAGCACATATGCATTGTGTGCTAGTGCTTTTGCAAGTTTCGCACATATGTACTTACGGTTAGCAAGTTTTTTGAAAAAGTTAGCGCATATGCTTTGTTTAGCGCTTATGTTCAATAGGATAGCACATATGCTCTAAATGAATGTTTTTGATAGAATTTGACGTGTTTGATGCACATGTATGATGAATAGGTACTTGATTGATTGATTGATGTCGTTTGATAGATTGATTTGATTTGATTGGATAGATTAGCTCTAAGAAATCGATTTAGTTTTTGATGTAAGAGCTTAGCAGATTTTTTATTTAACTTAGTGATTGATAGAAAACCATGATTGATAGGTTTTAAAATGATTTGATAGCTTAAGTTGCTTAAGTTTGATTTGACTGATTTGATAGATTAGCGATTGCTTTGATTTGATAGATAGATAAGTGATGATTGATCTAATTCTCTTAGTAAATAGGAGAAACTTGATGTTCTCCAGTATCAGGAGAAATTCTCGGCGGTACATCATTTAGTACCAGAGCTGACACAGGCAGAGGTGAGACATATATATTCCTTTGGTTTATGCCATCTATTATATATTCTTGAGATTACCTATAATAGAGGATTGTTGACAGTGTTAGTCAAGAGATGGCACAATGAGCATAGCACTTTCCACCTACCCACAGATGAGATTAGAGTGACGCTTGAGGATGTCTATAGGATTCTGCACATCCTAGTGATTGACGAGTTAGTGCAGTATGATGTTCATGATCATGTTGGGACAGAGGCTTGTAGAGACATTTTTGCTGATGAGAGCATCTCTAGAGGAGAGATCCGATGGGAGGATATGGTGATGTATTACGAGACTCTCCCTATGATTCTTGTTGGTTTGATTGGAGGAGCCATTTGTCCTGATAGGCGATCATGAGGTTTTGCTGTTGGATGGGGTAAGATTCTTCAGAGTATGATGCAACATCGGACTCGATATGCTTGGGGTGTTTGTATGCTAGCAGATTTATATCATGATCTTCATTAGGTGGTGTATGATGAGAGTGCTATTTTATCTACAGGATACACACTATTGCAGATCTGGTGCTGGGAGCACATTGCTATTACTCGTCCTATCAACCTATCCATCATAGAGTTCGTGGAGAGAGGTAGCCATATGTTTATCTGTATGCAGGTATCCTTACTCAACATAAGCTGGGTAAGATGGAGTATTGGTGTTGGGTGTTTGATTCACTGGATAGTATTACTTGGAGACCATATGTTGATTGTGAGCCTTGGATGGATGATGCATGGAGATTATCATTTATTATGCAGAGTAGATATCTCATTGGTTAGACTCCTTACATTATTGAGCGATAGTTGATTAGTCGTATTCTTAGACAGTTTGGTATCATTCAGTCTATACCTACTAGTGTTATGATAAATGCTTGGCGGTACAGAGCTAGGCGAGATTGGGGACCTTCTTTGTCATTTGAGATTGCTTGCACAGAGTTTCTTGCTACTCCAAGAGTGGCTTATGATATGAGATTGTACATTCTTGATCCTGGTGTTACTGCAGATTATGCTCAGTATATACTATCACATCCATGTACTCGTATTACTGATCCAATAGATCCTCCTCCCAATTGAGGAGATGAGGATGACGATTCAGATGATCCAGGTGTCAAGAGACAGAGACAGAGATGAGAGCTTAGAGCTTCTCAGGAGGCCGAGGGAGATGGAGATGAGGGTGGGGATGGAGGTGGGGGTGGTAGGAGATCAGGACAAAGAGGAGGTTGATTGAGAGTCTGTGGAGGACCGTTTGGACTAGTTGGCAGGATTGGGAGACCGTGTCGTATGGGTGGGAGAGATGTTGGATGGATTGGGAGGGATATTGGTAGGGCAGGGATGAGATCATTGAGAGGGTTTCCATTGACAGGAGGAGGTAGGATGACTGGATTGGATGGGGGTTGCGGGAGAGGCATTGATTTTGGTCATATTCAGCCAGACCCTAGGGTTATTGCAGCTCATGGTGGAGATGATGAGGATCCAAAGGATCATGTTCCACTTATTAGATGAAGGGTTCTAAGAGCTACTCAGACTGAGATTCCAGCAGGTGGACATGGAGGTGGTGAGGAGGGGATTGGGGCTCATGTGCCACAACAAGATTTACCAGAGCAGGATGCACCTGAGCATGATATGCCAGAGCAGGAGACCATTGATAGTCTTAGAGCATAGATTGATCAGCTTTGAGAACAGGTACAAACTTTCATGGCTGAGAGGGATAGAGTTGTCAAGAGACAACATGATACTCAGGGCCTTCTTGATCATATTCAGCAGGTTGGATTGTGTACTCTCTTAGCTGACAGTGTTAGAGAACTAGTTCGGGTTGGGAAGGAGACTTCTCGTTGGCGACGACTATATGAGGAGGCAGTCATAGAGATCTAGAGAGCAGGTAGTTATCATACCACTGTTTTGATGGATACTAGAAGTGGTGGAGTCATGGGACCTCCTTAGAGGAGTGGTGATCATGGGAGATAGGCATCTAGAGGATCTTCTCATCCACAGCCACAAAGATAGATAAATTCAGGTGGTAGTGGTACAGGACAGCCTTGACTTGACTTTGTATTGATGAGGCATTTGGACTTTTGATCTGATATCATTGTATACTTGGACTTTTATTATTTTATGATGATCTATATGAAGACATTGACTCTATATGATGATGATCTTTTTTTTTTTGGCAAGGTGGCAATGCCACTTGATATATTTTATTAATAATATATAATTTTTACAATATATTTAAAAACTGATTCAAACTGAGCTCCCAGAGAAAAGAACCAGCAAGAAAAACTCCGGTCATTGCTCATCAACATGGCTATAGAAGAGAAGTAGTGAACAATTCTCTAGCCAGAGCAATTTACAAAATCGAGATCAGCAAAGGAGCATGCAGGCTCATTTACAAATAGGAGCATGCAAGCTCATTTTACAGAATAGGAGCATGCAAGCTTATTTACAAAAGAAGTTCCTGGGATATCTTGAAGGCCCTGCAACAAAGAACTCCTGCAACCAAAATTGACATGCCCTTGCACCAAAAAATACCTGCAACCAAACAATATATATACTATAGAGCGTAGAGAATTTACAAGAAACACAAGGGTCCAAAACATGACTGACACCAACGACACTAGATTTGCGGTCCGCCATTATAGACAAATGCCAAAGGATAAGAGGTGAATGCAAAAATGCTAGTGAGAAATGAAGCCCAAAGTTTTTATGTCATAAATGAAAAGAAAGAGGAGATATATCATACCAAATATGACAAACCAAAAGAAGCAGCATACAGAGATAATCATGAAAACAATGCCACGCCAAACTTTAAATGGCATATGAAGGATGAATTCCCAATGTGAAAATAAATATCTCCAGATTACACACCAGAAGAGAGTGCCAAACACATGAACAACATCAATAACAACCAACTCATCATTAATGAATGCCAAGTGATGATCGAGTAAAGCAAAGTTCCTCAAATCAAAACCAAATGGAATTATGAAAAAAAATACCTCATCAAGAGAAGAGAATATCAACTCGTATAAATGAGCAATCATATAATAAGAAAGATTAAATACTCGACTCTCTACAGGCTATACTTAATAGGTTTGGGAAGCTCATCAAATCACACCCCAATCGAGAGGAATCAATAATAGTTTTGTCACAACCCATATTAGCGAGGCAATCAGCCAATGCATTACCTTCATGATAAACATGTGAGATGATGAGGTGCTCAAATGTATCAAGAAGAGTCCATATTTGTTCAAGAATATACCGAAAATGCCAATTATCATCTTTTCTTGCCTTGCAAGCATTAATGACGATAGCCGAATCGTCTTCAATATAAAGGTATTTGAAATTAAAATCCTTAGCCATAACAAGACCTTCTAAAAGAGCACAAGCCTTGACCATATTATTTGTGCCAGAAGAAATTGGCATAGCTTTTAATGCTAATAATAAACCCAAATGATCACGAAAAACTATCCCTATTCTTGAATCACCAGGATTTCCACGGGAGGAACCATCAAAATTCAATTTACAAAAAGGGGCATTAGGAGGATTCCATTTTATGGAATTTTTGTCTACAAGTGTTTTTCGAATCCTCGAAAAGGCAGGTGATACAAGAATAATGATACTTTTCCAAGAAGAGATCATAAAATTGTCCTGGGAAGAGAACTCTGAATTCATATTAAAATATTTCTGAACATGAGCAATAACTTGCTCAATAATACTTCTTTCCAAAATCCCAAGAACAACCAATAAATCTGATGAGTCACATCTAAAATGCACTTGTTTCTTTCCCACCAAATGACCCATATGACTGAAGAGGGAATTATAAACCACAAACAAGCAAATAGAGAAGATGAATACAAAACTGGTCAAGACTGAAACATGTCCCATAAAGATAAAGGTAAAGGGAATGAAAGAGATAACTTTTGGAGGACAAAATGCCAACAACTACTCGCAAACTCACAATGAAGAAAAAGATGATTGACATCTTCAAGAGCTTTACCACATAAGACACAAGAAAAGGAGGTTGCAATATTAAATTTGACTAAATGGTCACTAGTCAAAATTCTATTTTGCAGCGCGAGCCAGGAAAAAACACCAGCTTTAGGTAATACTAAATTATTCCAACAAAACAAAAAGGCACGATGAGGATCATTTTAATTGGCCATTTGTTGAACAACAAAATATCCTTCTTTAACAAAGTAATTTCCCGATTTAGAAGGGCACCAGATAAGTTGATCTTTGATGTTAGAAAGGAAAGCCACTCGGTCTTGCAAAAAAAATTTAAAATTTTGAATTTCCTGCAAGGACAATGGAAGAGTAGAGGGATCCTTCCATGAGACCTTGTGAGAAAATAGATCAACACTATCTACATAATCAACCAATCTAACTCCCCATGATTGAGAAAGAACAACTAAAATAGAAGCAAGAGAATCATGCTGCGAAAGGGGGGGAAATCCATTCCAGGAGTCTTTCCAAAAAAGAATATCCTCCCTCGAATGGACCTGCCAGGAGAGAAAATTAGAGACCACTTCCCTACATGAGATCATAAAGTTCCAAATAGCAGACCCCTGCAGAGGATTAGAAATTGTGAAGATCCTAGCAGGATTCTGGGAATCCAAATACTTAGCCTGCATAATTTGGCACCACAAAGATTGGGGCTTAGTATACATAGACCAAACTAGTTTGCTCTCAAAAGCCCTATTTCTTTTAGATAAGTCCTGAATCCGAACACCACCAACTTGCTTGGAAAGAGACATCTTGGTCAAAGAAATCAATGGAATCTTTTTATCTTCTGTCATGTTATTTTTCCAAAGAAAAGATCGAATAATCTTTTCAATTTGGGAGATGACTGATCTGAGAGCTTAAAGAACTAAGATATAGTAATTAGGAATGGCAGATAGGACCATTTTAATGAGAATTATCCTATTTGAAAGAGACAACCACCTATCCTTCCAAGCAAAAATATGAGATTTAAGTCTCTCAATAACCAAATTCCAAAAAGAAGACTTAGCAGATCCCATAAAGAAATGAATCCCCAAATAGGTAGAAGGAAGAGAGTCTACTGGGAAACCTAAGATATTCATAAGTCTATCAGCCACCAACTGAGGAGTATTAAAAATGAAGATCTTGGATTTATGGGGGCTAATCTATTGGCCAGATCATGCAGTATAAGTATCCAAAATAAATTTAATATGAGTAGCCTCTTGAATAGAAGAGGACCCAAATAAAAGTGTATCATCGGCAAAAAGGTTATGAGTGACTGAAATATCAGAGTTAGGAATTAACACCCCTTGCCAAAAGCCTAGATCCATTTGCTTAATAATCAATTGACTAAAAGCTTCTGCCATAATGATAAATAAGAAAGAAGATAAAGGATCTCCTTGTCTAACACCCTGGGTTGAAGAAAAGTATCCAGAGGGAGCTCCATTAATGATGACAGAAAATGAAGCAGTAGAAATACAACTCTTGATCCATTTACACCAGCTTTTAGAGAAACCAATTTTTCTCAAAACTTTGAGCAAAAAAGCCTAGCAAACTTTATCATAAGCCTTCATCATATCAAGTTTGACCACAAAAGCTGGGATATTGGACGAATTTATGGAATGTAAAGTTTCATGAGCAACAATTTCTCCCTCATGCATTTCCCGACCCGGAACAAAACCTCCTTATTGAGGAGAGATGATATGAGGAAGGAGAGTTTTAAGTCTTAAATAAATAGCCTTGGTGAAGATCTTGTAAATAGAGTTGCACAAAGAAATGGGTCTAAATTCAACAAAAGTTTGGGGATTCTTAGATTTTGGGATAAGGGAAATATAAGTGATGTTAAATTTTTTAAGGATATACCCACCCCTCCTAGACTCTTCCAAAGCCATTAATAAGTCAAAACCAATAAAATCCCAACATTTCTGAAAGAACAAGATAGTAAAGCCATCAGGACTCGGAGCTTTGTCAGGGGCCATGGAAAAAACAACAGAATGAAGCTCATCTAAAGAAAAAGGCCTCATAAGAAATTCAGTATCCTCATGAGAAACAAGGGAGGGGATAGATTCTAAAAGCAAATCCACATGATGATCCATAGAGGAAGAAGAAAAAGAAGGAGATAACAATTCCTTAAAAAAAGGACACCCCCTCCTCTCTAATCTGTTGATCTGAATTAAGGACATAACTAGACTTAGAATCCTTAATACTAAAAAATTGTAGAAGCAGCTTGTTTAAGCTTGGCTGCAGCTTGAAAGAAGGCAGTATTCCTACCACCTTCTTTAAGCCAAACCTCATGAGACTTTTGCTGCCAATAGATTTCAACCCGAGAGAAAAGGATCTCCCAATAAGCTTGCAATTTCTTTTGAGCATCATTACTGGAGGAATTAGTGCCATGTATAATAATCTCCTCATTAACAACCTTCAAATCATTGACAACTACCTCTTTTTCATGAAAAATATTCTTAAAGACCAATTTATTCCAAGACACAATTTGAGATTTCACAAATTTCAATTTGGAATAAAATTGAAACATCTTAGTACCTTTGCAAAATAGAGCACTTATCCACCATTTCTTTAATAAAGAAAGAAAACGAGGATGAGTGAACCACATTTTCTCAGACTTAAAAGAAGGTCTAACAGAGGGAACATGATCCAATTTATCAAAATTGAGCAAAATTGGGAAATGGTCAGAATTTGAGGAGGTAAGAATCTCAGAAGAAAAGGAAAAGTTGCTCAAACATAGGTTGAGGGAAATAAGAAATCTGTCAAGGTGAGAGGCAATCTGACATTTAGATCTCCTATTAGTCCAAGTGAAAGAACCTTTAGAAGGGAAAACATCAAATAATGCACTGTCTTGTAGAAAGGAAGAAAAGTCATCAATAACCTTCTGAGTTGGAGGATTACCCCCTCTTTTTTCATCCGAGGAAAGGAGAGCATTAAAATCACCCCCAAGCACAATAAAAAAATCATCATATTGTAAAAACAATTTAGATAAGGAATCCCATAAGTCGGTTTTATCTGAAGGAGAAGTCAGACCATAAATATTAAACAGAACAAAAGAGACTTCAAACCAGTCAACCTTTAACAATTCAATTTCAAACCAGTCAACCTTTATTATGGATGTTACTCTATTTTATGATGATCTATATGCATTGATTATATGGATGTAGTGATTAGATGGATGATGTTATGATCTTTTCTCTTCATTACGATGATGCTTTATATGATGATGCAATGATAAATGTTTTTTTGATTTTTGATTTTGATGACCTTGGATGCAAGTGAAAATGATTACTAACTTAAATGATGTGAATGCAATTATCTATATGGAAATGCAAATGAATGATTATGCAATATGTTATTCAAATATTTTTGATTTTTTATATGTAATGCTTATAATGATTATGAATCTAAGTGCAAAGATGCAACTAAATGATCTTTAATGAACTTTTAATGATAAGGCAAATAATAATGATGATACACTACATGGTTAATGAAATGCACTTAATTGAATGCAAATTAATGCAATTTTTGAAATGCAACTAAATGATTTGAAATGATTCTAAAGATGAATGCACCTACGATGATCAAAAGCAAATTGTTTTTGTTTGTCCAAGTATACTCAATCTTAATTTATGACCGTTGATCTGTGAAAGAAATGAAATGCTTATAATGCAACTGACAATGAATGCTTATAATGCAGATGAATAATGAGCTGATCTAAAATGATCTAACTAAAAATTATACTGCCATTCTTCATATGCTTGTCTTGTAACAATGCTTGATTTCATCATTGAGCTTTAAAACATTGTAAGAAAATACAAGCAACTTGACATAAAGATCCAAGATGACCCAAGTATTTCTTACATGGATTTTGATATAGCAAGTTAATACAAGCAACTTGATATAATGAGTCAAGTTGACCTGAGTATTGTTTGCAGAACAAACAAGGAGTATCTCCTTTCATGAATGACTTGGAACATCCTCCTTGATCTTTTACCGATCATATCCTGAGACAAGTACATACCTTAGTAAGAGATAAACCATATACAACAATCATAGAAAAATAATCATGCCCCATCATAGCTTCTCTAGTCATGAACATCCTTGAGTCTCATAGAGTACATGATTAGCAATAAAATCAAGATATAAACACTGAATCTTGTATGCCATTCACATGTTCTTATGGTTATTAACTGATATAATCATCTTGATAAATGATCTTTGATAATCCTTTATTACTTGCTGGTCGATTCCTCATTTTCTTAGTTTCATGATTCAATTGTCATAAGATGCCTTGATCTTCGTTGCTTTGTTGCTTGTTATCTATTTCAAAACCCTAGGTGTTTTTGGTTTTTCCAAGTTTTCTGAATGTTTTGAATTTTTAAAGATTCAAAAGTTCACCTTAGCAAAAGGAATTAGGATTTTGCCCCAGCAGAAACAAAACTTTATTATGGATATATGAATTGATCAAGATCCAAACCATGGTGGGATACAAATGCAGATTGATTGATTCTGATAAGATCTAAGATAGTGACTATGACAAGTATGTCAAGGATTGATAATTTTTGGTAAGCTGCATATTTTTTGCGAAATGGTTCAAAGAAATAAATGTGAAAGATGGAATGGATAAGCTAAGATTGATGGAAGTGATAGATGCGATATGATGGAGTGGATAGGTGCGCAAAGCGATCTCATAGATGGAGGAAATCACTTTTTAGATAGCGTCTATTTACCAGGTTTTCACCATCTAAATTTATTGCATTTTTCTCTCTCTTTTTCTTTTTTAAATTTTTTTTTTAATTTCTTTTAACTATTTTATGCTTTTTAGGGATTTTCTGCTTTTATGATTTTTACTGATTTCTTCAGGACTTTATATCTCAAGCATAAAATTTATTGAGATGAATAGAATTGATAGGTTCATCAAACCAATCACCTTCAGGGATAGATAACTTGTATGCTCCTAATCCATATGCTGCTACTATGACAAAAGGTCCTAGCCAATTTGGTTCAATTTTTCCCTTCTTTTCTCGGTCTTGCTGATTTCTTGGATTCTCCCTTAGAACTATATCTCCAATCTGAAAAATGTGTGGCTTGACTCCATGGTTATAACTTCTTGCCATTCTTTTTTGATAAACTTTCAAATGATCTGCTGCATTTTGGTGACATTCCTGAATCATTTCAAGTTCTTGGAGTTGAGAGACTCGTTGTTCTTCTTCTGGTATAAGACCTTTCAAGGATACTCATAGAGAAGGTATCTCTACTTCTATAGGTAATATGACTTTTGATCCATAGACCAAACAATATGGAGTTTCCCCCATTGGAGTGCAAATGCTAGTTTGGTATGCCCAAAGAGCAGGATTTAGCTGAATGTGCCAATCTTTTCCAGCTTCATTGACTATTTTTTAAAAAAATTTCAAGATAGTTTTGTTTGATGCCTCAGCTTAACCATTTCCCTATGGATAATATGGAGTAGAAAACCTATGTTGGATATGAAATTGTTCACATAGCTCCTTCATATCTTGAATTTTTGAATGGTCTTCCATTATCAATGATAATGGTCATAGGAACTCCATAGTGATAGATTATATAATTCAAAATGAATGATGATATTTGTTTTCCTGTCACTATTGTTAAAGGCACTACTTCAATCCATTCAGGGAAATATTCAGTAGCAGCTAGAATAAACTTATGTCCATTAGCATATGAGGGATTTATCTTTCCTACCAAATCAAGGCCCCATTGAGAAAATGGCCATGATCCTATCATAGGATATAATTCTTGTGCTGGTGCATGAATGAGATTCCCATGGATCTGACATTGTTTGCATTTCCTAGCATATGTGAATGAATCTCTCTCCATAGTAGGCCAATAGTAACCTATACGAAGAAGTTTCTTAGCCAATGTTAAACAACTTGAGTGTGTGCCACAAATGCCTGCATAAACTTCATTAAGAACTTTCTCAGATTCTTCTTGTTTAAGACATCTCAACAAAGTACCATCTAGACCACGCCTATATAGGATATCTGCAATAATAGTATAGTGAGAGGAATGGCAGATAAAATTCCTTCTCTGATTATGGGATAGGTCAAGAGGAAGGATATTCTCTTTTAAATATTGATAAGTTTGACCGTATAAGGATTGAATGGTTCTTGATATATGGAAAATTCAGTAGATATGATGGGATTGAATGGTAGGGATTAAGATATCTTCCACAAGAAATTTGTAACGATGTTGATTCTCCTTATTTTTCAAGAGAGATGCTATTTTAGCCATTGCATCTGCTACTTTATTCTCATTTCTTGGAATCTGGGTGAATGATATTTCTTCAAAGTGTTCTTTAAACTCCTCTATCGGCTGTTTGTATGGCATGAGCTTATAATCTTTAGTTTGATAATCATCATTTATTTGGTTGATGATAAGTTGTGAATCACCATAGACATGTAGTTCTTTGACATTCCATAAAATGGCCATTTTGAGCCCAATAGCCAATGCTTCATATTCTACAGTATTGTTGCTGCATGGAAACCACAGTCTATATGATTTCAGAATTGTGTGTTCCTGAGGTATGATGAAAAATATTCCTGCACCTGATCCATTTTGTGTATAAGAACCATCAAAGTACAATTCCCAAAAGTTTGTACTTATTGTCAAAATATCTGCATCAAGAAATTCAATGTGCAAAGGCATGTCATGTTGTAAAGGTGCATCAACCAATTGATCAGCGATGACCTATCCCTTAATAGCTTTACGGTCAACATACTCTATATCAAATTCACCTAGTATCATAACCCATTTGGCTAGTCTTCCGGTCAAGGTTGACTTGCTCAACAAATATTTGAGTGGATCTATCTTTGCTATTAGTTTCACAGAATGAATCAACATATAATGTTGTAGCTTCTGAGTTGCAAATACAACTACTAGACATGTCTTTTCTATTGAGGAATAATTTAATTCATAGCCAACAAGAATTCTACTGATTTAATACACTACTCTTTCTTTTCCTTCTTCATCATGTTGAGCTAGGAGAGCTCCTAATGATACATTTGTTGCTGAGATATAGAGCAACAATGGTTTCCCTTTGGTTGGTGATACCAGTACTGGAGGACTCATAAGATATTCTTTTATTTGCAAAAAAGATTCTTCACATTTTTTTATCTCATTTGAATAGAATATTCTTATGTAGAAGATGGGTGAATGGAAGACATCTATCTGCTAACTGAGAGAAAAACCTCCTGATTGATTACAATCTTCCTTGTAAAGATCATAATTGACTTATGTTCCTAGGTGACTCCACCTCCATGATGGCTTTGACCTTTTTTCAGGATCTACTTCAATTCCATGAGCTTATATAATGTACCCAAGAATTTTTCTAGAGGTTACCCCAAATGCACATTTCTTTGGATTTAATCTCAATTGATATCTTTCCAGCCTGTCAAAAATCTTCCTTAAGATGTAAAAATGTTCTTGTCTTGTATGAGATTTTGCAAGTATCTCATCTACATAATCTTCCATAAATGTATGCATCATATCATGGAAAATTGTTGTCATAGCCCTTTGATAAGTCGCTCCTGCATTCTTAAGCCCAAATGGTATAACATTCTAGCAATAAGTTCCCCATGCATAGGTGAAAGCTATTTTTTTTTAATCTTCAGGTGCAATTCTTATTTGATTATATCCCGAAAATACATCCATTAATGAAAACATTTCATGCCCTGCTGATAAGTCCACAATTATATCAATGTTTGGTAGTGGGAAATCATCTTTTGGACATGTTTTATTCAGATCTCTGAAATCCGTACAAACTCTTATGATTTTATCTGGCTTTGACATTGGTACAATACTTGAAACCCATTCTAGATAAGAAAGAGGTCTTATAGAACCCACATCTAATAGTTTCTTCAGCTCGGTTTTTACAAGAAGAGAAATGTGTGGATGCATCTTTCTTAGCTTTTGCTTAACTGGTTATTCTTTTAAATCCACATCAAGATGATGCATGATAAGATCTGGATTAAGTTCTGGCATGTCTACATAGGACCAAGCAAAATTTATTTGTCTTTGCTTAAAGAATTCCATGTATTCTTTCCTCTCTTCATATGATAATGAGGCAACATAATGAAGTATTTTAGGATCCTTTGATGTACCAATGCTTACTACTTTTGTTGGTTCTATTAGGATAGCAAATCTCTCCTAAAAATATGCAGGAAGAATATCAAACTTTCCATCTTCTAGCTCCTCAAAGAGGTTTTCACCATCAGATACGTCCTTTAATTTCCCTTTTGATTGGTCTAGTGTTGCCATGAAAAGGTTTTCAATAGTAGGTCTCTTTCCTTGTTTTATTTCAATTCCGCGACTGGAAAGTTTGGCATTCTCTTGACTACGAGAAACATTACTTGATTCTGCAATGGAAGATATCTTAGGTGTGATGGGTTCGACAACATTAAGGTACACGACTAAATCATGATCATTGGAAAAGACATTTAGTTCAGGGTTTTCTAAGTTATCCCAATCAATTAGTTTAGGATGAAGAAGGGGTAAGTCATAATCACTGTCATCATTAGGTGCTTCAAAGTTCATGACATAATGATCATAATTTGGCATAGAGCAGGTAATGTAATAGATTAAATGATTTTGAGAATTGTCTCTCCCAAGTGTCTTCCAATTAGTTCTAACAAAATCAGTATTAGTATTTTGTGGTTCACACTCAAGTGGTTCTTCAACTGATGTTTTTCCCTTAAATGAATGGATTATATCAACACACACGTCTTTAATACTGCAAATTCCTTCTTGATTGACCTCATTTGCATTTTGGAGTTGACATACTTGTGTACATGATAAAGATGATTCTTTTGCTAGATTTTGTCTTCTTTCAAACTCAACTTCTTTTGGACTAATAGTCAATCCTACTTGACTATCTCTTAATTCTTCTATGGTTCTGCCACATCTTGATACATCTTGTTCCTCTTTTGATGAAAATCTTATATTTCCATATGCTTGATCTATCCCTATTGGTACTTCTTGTGGCGTTACGTCTTTGTCTTTGTCATTCCCTTTCCTTTGTTGTTTTGCATACACCTCTTTTCTCTGAACTCTGAGTTCTTCTTGTCTTCTTTCTAACTCCATCTTTTGTTTTGTATTAAATAAGTCTTCTTCTGTAATAGTTGTTTGTTCTTCATTGTTTTCCTTACTTGACATACTAGATAAGACATCTGGACCCCATTCATACTCATTTGAATCTGTATCTGAACCATGATCTAGGACTACTCCACTATAACATACAGGAATGTTGCATGGTGCAAAAAGTTCTCTGATTTCTGCCATCTCTATTTTCACTGGTTCTGGAATATCTTGTTCAGATTTTGCATTTGTTTGTATTTCCAGAACTTGTTGACAAGATTCTTGTTTACTCTTTACCTTTGATGGTAGTATCCTCTTCTTGCTTCTTTTGTTTATTGGTTACTATTTTTGTTGCTTGATGTAGCTTTTCTTGCCATTGTTCTTCTTTAGAGACTGATTTCTTTCTCCACTTTTGTTGTTGATGATTATGTTTCTTTTGATTGGATTTTATCCAAGCCATGATTTATCTTCTTTGGATTGCGAGTGGGGACAAATAGGTTCTGAAATACCTTGATGTTGCTTACCAATTGGTCTTTTTCCTTCATATCCCATTTATTGCATGATTTCATAACCTTTGCCATATTGTTTAATGGGAATATTGACTTCTTCTGCTATTGCTATAGTTTTATCTTCATCCTTGTACAACCAACCAAGAATGTCTTTATCTTCATTTTCTTCTTCAAGATTTCCAGCGCTAACAAATGTTCCTTTAAACATATCTTTTGATCTTTCTGATGTCTTTGATTGAATATCTGTAGGCTTTCCATATGACTTAGGGGAAAGTGGAAAATTATGCAAAGAATATTTTCCCATTCCTCCATCATTTAATTTGATCTTTTCCTTAAAGGTTTCCCATAACTTTTCTTGAATTTCTTTGGTAGGATATACTGATTCTCTGGTATGTGGAACTCTTGTATCTTGTGTTGGCTTGAAATTTTTGCAATATTGACTAGAATTTGCAATTATAGTGATCTCTTGTCCTTCATGAGGAAATTTTACACATTGATGATATGTAGAAGGAACTGCTTGCATTTTGTGAATCCATGGTCTTCCTAGAAGAATGTTGTAAGAGAGGTTCAAATCTAAAACCTAACACAATGCATTCCTTTCCACAGGTCCTATTTTGATTAGTAACACAATAGTTCCTTTAGAAGAACGTTATGCTTCATCATAAGCCTTAATGGTCATTTTCTTCTTCGAGTCCACTACATTTTCTGAATATCCCAAAGCTTTTATCAAACTTAATGCACAAATGTTTAAGTTGGCTCCACCATCTATGAGTATGCATTTGACATGAGTTTTATTAATGGTGACTTCAACATGTAAGGGAGCATTGTGAGGATGTTGTAAGGATGCGTCATCATTTTCAGAAAATGATAAGCAATGAGGAGCAATAACGTGTCCTACAATGTTTTGGAACTGATCTATATCCAAATCTTTTGAAACTATTGTTTCCACTAAAGCTTTCTCCAAAATTTCCTTATGTGTAGGTGAAACCTTGAGAAGTTCCAAAATTGATATTTGAGTGGGTACTCTTTGTAATTGCTCTACTAAATTGTATTGTTGTGAAGTGGATGTTGGGTCTTTTGTTATACCTAGAAAGGTAACCTTTTCTTTGCTTCTCGTAATAACATTGATTGGCTCTGAAGATGGATTATCTTTAACAATGATAATATTTACCACATCATCATATGTATAAGTGTAATTCACTTTGTCTTTTCCTTTGTCATGTTTTAATTGGGATGGTTCACCTTTGTTATAATTTGGAAGTGGAGTTTTGAAAGGCAGGTGTGATTCATTTGTCTTGTGGCTATCCATTGTGATAGTTCCATTATCGATTAGATCTTGGATAAGGTGTTTCAATATTTGACATTCATTTGTTTGGTGTCCTTTATTTCGATGGTAATTGCAAAAAATGATTGTCATTCCACCAATTTGGCTTGACTGGTGGTTCATAACTTCTTTCTTCTGGTAAAACAATCAATTTGTTAGCAAGAAGAGTTTTTAAAGCTAATTCCAATGGTTCTCCAATGTTTGTGAATTTCCTCTGAGGATTGGAGAAGAAGGACTTGGTTTTATTTTTTTTTGGATTGCTATTGCTTGGGATTTGACTTGATAGATTAAAAATTGGCTGTTGTTATTTTGTAGCACTATTATCACCATTTCCTCCATTGCTAACATTTCTATTCTTTGACCAGAACTTGGGTTTGTCATTGTTGTTGTAGGAATTATTGTAAAGTTTTATCTCTCCTTTCTTTACCATCGCGTTCTCTATTTTCAGACCATTCTCGATCATCTTGGAAAACAAGGGAGGACATTGCATTCTTATTTGATAACTCATTTCACTGATAAGATTATCAATGAATATGTCCATTTTTTCTTGATTAGGCACATCTCTTGGATACCTATTAAACATGCATTTCCATCGTTGTAAGAAGATTATAAAAGATTCACCATTCTTATGTTTAACATTGCATAGATCTAGCATTGTTATCTCATTCCTTATATTGTAGGAGTATTGTGAAATAAATCTATTCACAAGTTCTTCAAAAGATTTGATTACGAATGGTAATCTTGAAAACCACTCCATTGATTGTCCATTTAAACTCCTGAGAAAAAGATGCATAAGGTAAGTTTCATCGTGGGCAAATTCCATGCTCATAGTACAAAACTCCCTAATGTGATCACGAGGATCGAATTTTCCATCGTATTTGTCATATTTAGGGATCTCGTAATGTTGCGGAAATGGTACCATATTCAATTTTTTATTGAAAGGATATGGGCATATATTTTCCAATGAATACTTCTTGGAGCTTTTTCCATTTTGAAATCTTGCATCTGTTGTTGTAGAGTTTGTATTTGTTGAGTAAGGTTTAACAACGGATTATCCACATAGTTTTTCCTTGTTTCTTCATAAGTTATTTTATCACTACGCTCTTTTCTTGTGTCACCCCTTTCTTTTCTTGTCTCTTCATGACTTTCTTTGTTTACATCTTCATTATTTGGATCATCTGTGTTTTGGGTGTTAGTTGCCTTTGCATCTTGTTTCAAGCTTTCTATGTTAAAGTTTTGTGGTAGTTTAGCTCTAGATTTTGCCAACATCAAGAGAGATTTCCCTTTTTGCTTTGCCAACAATTTTTTCATTAGCCTATAAAATTTGAAACCTTGCTCAAGGTCTCTAATGGTGCTATTGACTGGTTCTTTGTCAACAACGGTATACCCAAAAGTTTGGAATGTAGGATTATCTTCTTCCTCCATTTGTTTTTGTTGTTTTTTCAATTGTTCGTATTGAGCTCTAGTCCAAACTGGCATGTGATTATTTCATTTTTTTTGAAATTTCCAAAGGACAAAGTCAATAGGTGATTATTGGTTTAGGAAGATATGCTTTGTTGATTTTACCGCTATTGTTTGTTCATTGTGATAAAGAGTCTCTTTGTTGAAAAGCATGTCCTTGCAAAATTTCTCCATCAAACTCTATACCGCAGCCACGTAAGTAGTGACGAAAATAGTATAGGAATGTCCTATGTTTTAATAAGATCTTGCGATTGATATACAAGAATCTTATTCTTTTCTGAGTAGCTTTATAACCATGTTTTCTTTTCTTAAGGTGATACTTAAAAGTCATATAAGCATCTGTCAGTTTACAAGTTTGTTTGATTCCAATGTTGGTGCAATTTTGATTTTGATATAACATAGGTTCAAAATAGGAAAGATATATCCAGGATTATGAACATAGGATAAATTGATCAAGCTTCGTGACAGAGGATTTGATTATCTTGATGAGAGACTTGTCAATGATGTTGATTTTTTTTGCACTTAAGATGTTTAAATCGATATCTTGTTGAATGTTTATGCGTATAGAAACCTTTTGGGAATAGCCTGTTGGATTAGTGACCCAGTTGTTGAGCTAGTTTGAAAATACGTGATGGTTTAGAGACAAATCTACTCAAGAAGTATTTCAATATTGATGTTTTGACACTTTAGTTTGTTCTGGTGTTTCAAATGTTGGAAAGCCTTTGTATTACCCTTGATCAATTTTTCCAGCAATTTGTCAGATTTTTGCTCACTCGTAGATGATAATTTTCTTCAATTTTTGACCATTTGGAACATGTTATAGACATAGAAGACACAATGTTTAATAAACAAAATGCACAAGCAAGTACAAATCTTATGGCAGGTTGAGACACTAGTTGTTGAATCTCACATGGGGTTTCCCTCGAGGCTACGCTATTCAAAGCGTATATTTAGATGCTTGACCCCACTAGCTCCACCCTCGGCACTCACTTCTCTGGGGCAGCCAAGCACCATTTCCATGAAAAATCCCCATGGAAAACTTTATATCTCTAGTAAGAACCATATGTGTGTGAGCCGCATCAGAGGTCTGACCTCCTGCGCCAACAACTAGAAGGATTTTGGCAACTAGTACAAGTGGTTTTTAGTAAAGGCTTCCGGTCATGTGGCCATACATGTGACACTTTCAGCTTTGTAAATACAGAAGGTTCCCAGCCTATAGAGGTTACACTCCATATGGTTTATAGGGAAACATAGTGTCGGTATGAACTTATCAACACATGTTGTTTGGGAATTTTGTCACAAACACGATTTATTTAGAGTGGATTGTGTGAGACATGGACCAGATCTGATACCATGTGAGATTTTTCCAAGATCTAGAGGCAATGGAAAGCACAAATAAGAGAGAACAAAATATATGATAGGAATAAACTGTATTCTATCAAGATGAAAATACTGATCAACTAGATCATCAATCGTTACATACAATGAATATGAGCCTACTTACATAGGCAAGGCTATATGAATATGTGAGCACACAAACATGACATGTGGCACAATAAGAAACAAGGGTAGGTAGAAAATAGGTGTGGGTAGGTAGGAGAAACAATAAAATATTCCACATGAGGTGGATCACTCACCAAAGGTGGAATTATCACTCCATAATAAGTGGATATGATAGAGTAGTAACAAGATCAACACCATAAAAGGTGGAAATTCTCCTACACACACTAACCCAATGTGGCACAAACACCCTAGTGTCTCATACCCAAACTACTATGAAATGCATTTCCTAATGAAACTTAAGTAAAGTGTAATAATATCCATGATGAATAATTATTTGCACCAATAGCCCCCCTTAAGTGCAACTTAGGGGAATGCACTTAAGTCTACAATGCAACTAAGCAATGCAAGATGGGTCCCGGCTACTAGGCCATGTTAAGTACCCATGTACAAATGCAAATGCATGCAAACCAATGCAATGAAATCTCTCACAAAGCAGGGAAAGAGAGAAAAACCCAATGGGAAAAAACCCTCCCCCAAAAGAGAGATGAAAACTAGATACGAAGAACTCTCATAGAAGTATGTGAAGGACAAAACCACATGTGAGGAAAAATTCCCCCCATATGAGAGAAGAAGAAGAAGAGAGACTAGGAAGCCCCCCCTTAATGTGGAATCTGCACCAATGATAGAATCTTGAAGATGAATGAAGAAATTGCTCCATGAACGCTGAACAACATTCCTCCCCTTAGGAAGAAACAAAACCAAAGGTGGATCCAAAAAGTCTCCCCAACCATGAAGGGAAGATGAAGCAAAAATACTCATGATGAAAGGAATCTCTGAAAATTGCCCAACTGTCCCCATGTCGATGTTGAAAGTAACCTCCTCCAAAGGTGGTAAACTATGCCACACTGCTGAAAAAGACACTCCAAGAGCTAGTGGACATGAATGTAGAACAATATCCAAAGACTCATATGTCTCCTCAAAAGATAAAGAGACCTCCTCCAAGTGTTGTACAAAAGTATCCACAATCATGTCAACCTCTAAATATTGATCATGTTGAGAATGCACAAGAGGGTCAGAGTGATCCCTCACAACAATCAAAGAAGAATCATCTTCATCAAAGAGAAGATGAATGTCATCAATGATGTCTCCTAAATCTGCAATGTAGGAGTCCACAAACAAACCTGCAATGTCTGTCAAGTAGGCATCCCAATCAACTAAAGCTGAAAGTCATGAAATATCCCGCTGCACTGAATCACAAGAAGGCAAAACTGTCGCACTAGCTACATCATTAGGTGCAATAGGTGGTGTGATATCAAGAGGAGGAGATGAAATGCAAGGCTCTAGAATGGGGTCACATATGAGAATCCCCAAGTTCAAATGCCCAAAGTTCTCCTCAAAATCTGAATCATCAACATAGGAAGAATCAACCTCATCAATAGGACCAAAATCTAAAAAAGAGTACAACTGAGATGAATGATCAACCACCCCAGTCACAATGATAGCTCCACTCTCTAAGTCTCTAATGATAACTGAATTAGGTGTGAACTCCACAGTTTTCCTAGTTGCCCCATGTGTGATTTGATAGATGGAAAGAAGATTATTTGTCAGGTGGGGTACACACAACACATCATTGAAGGAGTTATCCCCAATGGCAATAGATCTTTTTCCAGTCACATCCATGTATGTATGATTGCCCATCAAAATCTGCAGCATGTGGCAAGGCTCAAATAAAGAAAACATAGATTGCGAAGATGCCATATGATGAGAAGCCCCTGAATCTAGAAGCCATCTCCCTGAATCATGACTTGTAGTAGCACAAAGAGCTCATTCCTTTCCTTTATCTATCCCAAAAGAGTGATCCTTTCCTTTATCCTTGGAAGAAGAAGCTGATGTAGACATTCTAGAAGGTAGGTTGATTCTATTCTTCTCAAGAAGATTCTTCAACTCATTAATATCCTTCTTATAACAATGATGTTCATCATGTCCTGACTTCTTGCAATATCCACAAAAAAGATTATCCTTATATGATTTCCTCTTAGGTGAGAATGGTGTATCACCTTGTTGTGGAGAGGAAGATTGTGCTCCATCTTGTTGTGGTTTTGACTTAGGTTGCTTTTGATTCTTGCATTTTCCTTGACTACTTTGATTCTCTTTGTTAGCCAACAAATCTTGTGACTTTGAAGATTTGAGAATCCCCATCGTAGTCAACTTAGATTGCTCAAGTATCAACATCTCCATGAATGAATCAAATGAGGGAGAAGTGTATGAGGAATCTTGAGCTAACCTATGGGTGTGAAAGCTAGATACAAAGGATGCATGCTCTGAAGGAAGCTTGTCCAACAAGTTATAAACCAATTGAGCATCCTTTTTGTCAATTCCACAATCCTTTAGCTTTTCTCTTAACTCAGTTGCTTTTGTGACATAATCTTGGATTGTATCAAAATTCTTGGGATCCAAAGTTGTGAGTTCACTATCAAGCTTGTATCCCTTAATTTCATCAACTTGACCATACAATTTCCAAAAAATATCCCAAGCTTCTTTAATTGTCGTACACTTATCAATGTGAAAAATGAGGTCATCTAATACATACTTTCTAAGATTTCCAAGTGCCATAGCATTCTTAATAAGCCATTCATTTTGAGTATTAGGATCAGCCTTAGGATCAGGTGGTGTTGTTATAGTTTCATTTACATAATGAATGAGTCCTTTTTCCATTAGTTTACTCCATGCCTTAATCTTCCATGATGCATAATTATGAGGAGTTAAAAGTGGAAATTTAGGAGAACCCATAGCACCAAAATGAAAAAGCACAAGATAGAGAGAGGCATAATCACACAAGACACCCCCCCAAAATAAGGCAAAGTGGACTTTTGATTTCAATTTACAACTTCTCAAAATGGGATATAAGAGACTTCAACAAATACTGCTAGTGATCTAAACTGAGATCCAAGACAAATGCAAGTACCAAATATGCCAAGATTGGCCAAATACTGAAAGTACAATCTCTACTCAAAATCACTGCAAACATATGGCAGATTATGAAAGTATATGAAAAAATATGCACTTTAAAAAAAAAATGACACTTGAAAAGGAGTCCATATGAGCCCAAACAAAGCCTCCAAAGTTGTAAAAATTGGGATTTCACGATTTCCGAAAAACCTGTATCCAAAAATCAGAAAAATCTTGCACCATTGTATAAATCACGAAATTCTACCCCAAAACAAAAACAATTGCTCGAAAAAAGGAGTCCGAATGAGTGAGATATCGCTATTTGAAAATTGCCTGCAAAATTATAATTTCTGGAAAATTTCCGCCACAGCTTCAAACTTCAAATGCCTCTAGATTTGGCCTCCGAAGTTTGATTTGGATGAAACAAAAGGAAAAACTGACTTTCTTGGACCTCCTCAATCCAATGGTGACCTCAGATTTGACCCATCAAGCTTCAATAATAACCTGCAATAGAAAGCTCCAAAATGCAAACCCCAAATAGCATCAAATTTCTCTCAATTGGCAAACCAATGACACTCTAATGGCTCTGATACTATGTGAGACATGGACCAACTCTGATACCATGTGAGATTTTGCCAAGATCTAGAGGCAATGGAAAGCACAAAGAAGAGAGAACAAAATATATGATAGGAATAAGCTATATTCTATCAAGATGAAAATACTGATCAACTGGATCATCAATCATTGCATACAATGAATATGAGCCTGCTTATATAGGCAAGTCTATATGGATATGTGAGCACAAAAACATGACATGTGGCTCAATAAGAAACAAGGGTAGGTAGAAAATAGGCGTGGATAGGTAGGAGAAACAATAAAATATTCCACATGAGGTGGATCACCCACCGAAGGTGGAATTATCACTCCACAATAAGTGGATATGATAGAGTAGTAAAAAGATCAACACCATAAAAGGTGGAAATTCTCCTACACACACTATCCCAATGTGGCACAAACACCCAAGTGTCTCATACCCAAACTACTATGAAATGCATTTCCTAATGAAACTTAAGTAAAGTGTAATAATATCCATGATGAATAATTATTTACACCAACAGATTGGAAGGACTTGGTATTAGCCCGTTTCCACTTTAGGTCATTCCCCTCTCACTAGCCCCCTCGAGGAAGCTTGGGAAGGCATACCGTCTAAATGATTTAATTGCTTGAAAGTAAAGAAAGCATAAAAGAGTGGGTTTGGGTTTTTGATCACCCAATTAAGGGTAGAGCATATATCTACCACTTTCAAGACATGGAATATAAGTGTTCTTTTTAACTTTCCATAGCAATGTGATCTATCCTCTATTTCGAGATGTTTCTGCAACAAGCATGGTGTTTATTTTAGCCTTTTTAAAAGTCTATGTGCAACTATTTTAGAGAAGTTACTCAAAATGCAAGTTGCATGCTATCAATTTATCCCCTTAGTTAGACTAAATGAGCAAGACATGATATATTACTTTCCAAAATAGGGCTTTTAATTAACTAGGTGAGGAAATCCATAAAATTTGTCTTAAACACAATCCTGCACATGCATATCAGTAGTTTGAATTTTTTTAGCTCTCGGACATTCGAACCTACAAGAAAATTATGTCAGTTGCAAACAAAAGTGCTATTCTAACAAATGTGCTATCTTTCACCTCAAAAGCGCTAATCTTCAAAGAAAAAGCGCTAACCTGCACTACAAAAGTGTGACTTCTTTAACAAGTGCGGTAACCTGGAGGACAAAAGAGTTAACCTGTAATGCAAATGCATAGATTTTTCAAACAAAAGCGCTAACCTGCAATGCAAATGCGTTAACCTGCAATACAAATGCGTTAACCTGCGATGCAAATGCGCTAATCTACGATGCAAATGCGCTAACCTATTGAACAAAAGCGCTGTCAGAATTCACACATGAGTGAATCTATATTACAAATGTGTTAATTTTACTTTTGTGATATTTTTAAAGGTATATGCGAGGTCCATGAGCCCCACGGTGGGCGCCAAAATGTGTCGACTTGAATTTCATCCTCAGAATGCTACCTGCAACAAGTTAGCTTCACAAAATACCAATGGAAATGCTACAGGAAATCCAAACTCAACCAATGAAACTACATGAAATATATATGAAATAAAAACATTATTATTACCTTCATGATTTATGTCTCATTGTGTCCTAACTCCACTATTCCTGTTTGCAGGTGGTGTGCTCTCAGACAAGGACTGACAGCTTCCAAGATGACATATGAAGAATGGACTAATAACTGATAGTTCACAAATGCTATGATATGCAATACTACATGATTATACTAAAATGATTATGCTAAAATGCTAATTGCTATTTGCTTCAAGATTAAAACTCACGGATGCATAAGTTTTACAAATGATTTGGCTTGCAAATTTACTTGAAGTCTAACTCTCTCTCAACTGAAAATCTTGATTTATAGACCTTAAGAGGATAAGATGATGTGGCTTAGATCAACGACCATGATCAAATATGCAGATTTGGATGGTTGTGAGCAAAGGTGAAGGTTGAGAGAAAGGGGGAAGGAGAAGACAAGTGTCACTCATCTCACCTTGGCTGGGTTGCTGACTGAGGGAATCTAGGGATGGTTGGAGAAGATTTAGGCATGAGAGGACAAGTGGAATCAATTCCTTCCTAAGATGTAGGGGGTGTTGGAAAGAATATAGAAGGAGGTTATGAAATATGTGTACGTACACAATATTTCATTAAGTTTGGAGGTTGGAGATAAATGATGAATTAATATTTAAGAAATATTAATTTCCTTAGCCACATGATAGATGAGTTGGCAAAGGGAAGATGAAGTGGAGATGGAGGGTGAGTTGGATAAGAAAGATTAAATAATTTGGGAAATCATTTAATAATTGAGACTATAAGATAGAAGAATAACCATTAAATATTAGATATTTAAATGTTTGGAGGAAATAATTAAATATAGATATTTAATTAATTGAAGGAGATAATTAAATATTAGATATTTAATTAACTTGATTAGAAGGATAATTAAATATTAGATATTTAACTATTTAGAGGAATAGGATAGATGAATTAATTAATAAAATATTTCAATTAAATTAATTAATAGAAAGACACGAAATGAATTAAATAAAATTAATCTTTTCAAATTAACTATTTAATAGAAGAATAATTATTAAATAAATATAAAATATTTATTTAATCGCTCATAGCCATTTTTATGTGTATACAGTTAGATCTACATCTAGTTTATTTCATTTGCTTTCAAAACAAAACAAAAAAAAAGAGAGAAAAGAGAAAAAAAAATATAGGTTTCTTTCATTTTCCTTGCATTGTGTGTTTAAGTTTCATGCAATTTTCATTTGAAAAATGTCAGATTTCTATTTGCAAGAAGTTCATGCTTTTTATGATGTATGCAATTTTGTTGATTATGAGTTTAGTAAGGATGAATTAGATGAAGCTCTAAATGATTTTTTGAACCCTAAGCCTTCTAAACTCTCATTTTGCCAAAAGTTAATCAACCTTGTTACTATGCCATTTCGTGGTGATGAGTTGGATAAGTTGAATGATACCTATCATGGGTATATTCCTATCAACTCCTCCAGTAGATCTAGAAACACAGTTGATTCCCATGATTCCCTGGATGATTTTATGTCTCCTTTTGAGTCCAAAGATAAACCTTTCAATCACTATGACCATTCTTTATTGGATGGTGCCCTTGATGACTTTATGTCTCTACCTAAACTTTCAAACAAGAATAATGTATCTAAAAAGTTAGTCAACATGATCAATGTGAATGAACCTAGAAAACCTCTTTTTGTTGTCCAAGGTGCTTGTCCTTCTCTAGCTTCACCTCTTCCTAATCAACCTCTTTTCATGGTTCAAGGTGGATATGGTCATGATTTCTTTAGCACTCTAAATAAACCCATCATTATGGTTCAAGGAGGGAATCCCACTAAGAGTCCTTATAGTTATGCTAGACATCTTACTAAGGAGAGTTATAATGCAGTTTCCCATACCTATGACACAAGAAACAATAGGAAACCTAACCCTCCTCTGGTTGTTCCGACTACTCTACCTGATCTTCAACTCATTCTTCCTCAAGAACCTCATAATTCACAAACTCTTGGTAAAGAATATGATCTTATCGAACAACTTAAAGCTACTCCTGCCAAGATATCCCTTTGGGATTTGCTTCAAACTTCCTTGACTCATCATGGCATGTTACAAGATGACTTGAAAAGAATGAATGTCCCACCTGTAGTGACATCCAATAATATGGCTTCTTTGATTCACTCTATTACATCACCTAAGGCTTAGATTGTGTTTACACAAGATGAGCTACCTTCTAGTGAAATTCAACAGCAATATGATCCCTTAATGATTGTGGTTATCATAAATGATAGCGTGATAAAATGAACATTAGTGGACAATGTTTCTAGCCTTAATGTTTGTAGCATTAACTTGTTGCATAAGATCAATGTTGATACATCTCTTATCAAGCCTAGTTCTCTCACTATCTGTGGCTTTGATAATGTTGCTAAATCTTCACTAGGTATCATCACCTTGCATGTTAAGGTAGCTCTTGTTACTTTACCTACTCCTATCCATGTTATGTCTAGAGAGTTGACATACAACTTGTTGCTAGGGAGACCTTGGGTTCATAGCATACAAGTTGTTCACTCTACATTGCATAGACAAATCAAATTAATTCACAACAATACAACATACACCTTGTTAGGAGACAAAAGATTTCAGGATTGTTTACAAACATCAAGTTCTAAATCCTCTTCAATCAATTTTTCCCCAACTATCTTAGACAATTCCTCTAAATATTATACTCCAATTAGTGTGACTAGTTCATCAAACCTGTCTCCTATTCCTGGATCGATCCCTGATGCTTCCTCAAGTGGACCTAAGGTTCTTGAGGAAGAATCTTCTCAACCCGACTCTATGATTGAGAATACTTTCTCCCTTGAACAAATTCCTGTAGAAGATGATTGGGTATCCCTTGATTTCAATCCTACTTTCGTAGGGGAATACAAAATCCCCCCTAGAGAACCTAAGGTCGAAAAGAAGAAAGAAGAAGAAGAACCTAAAAAGAAATCTACTTTATCTAGGCCATTGAGCAATAACTTTGTGGTAGCTTCTCAGATTTCATCTCCCTTAGTTTTTGGTTAAGAGGATTTTGATCCTTCACTTTTTGAAAATCCTCCTTCTTCAGAAATGACTAACCTTTATGGTCCCGGTTTTCACATCCTAGCTAGGTGTGGATATAATGGAAATGGATGTGGTACTCAAGAACAAGGGATTAAAGCTCCCTTGGAAAACAACTTTAGTGATATGACATTTGGGCTTGGTTATGATCCTTTAAAGCATATTAAAGCCTCTAAGAGACCATCTATCATTGTTAATGTAATTTCTACTTCTCTCTCATTAAAACATCTAGAATATATTGACTTTGACCCTTCTTGTGTCTTTGCTTTGGATGTTTTTTCTACCGATGATTTCTTGGCTAAATTCTTGGGAGCTTATGACAACCTTCCTCATTTTCACCATAACCGTAGTTTTCCCTATTTTCTAAATGCGGAAGCTTACTTTGGGAAAGAAAGAAATAACGATGAGATAGTTAAATAATTTTCTCAATTAAGAGATGCTCCTCAACAAAGCAATCTCCTAATAAATGACACCATTGATATCAAGATGGATCCTTGTGTTGAAGATAATTTCATCAAGATAGGGAAATGTCTTGAAAAAGAAGAGCAAAAGCAATATGCTGAGATGTTATATGAATTTCCTGAGATCTTTTCTTGGATATGTTCTGACATGCCTGACGTAGATCCTAAGATTGTCACTTTGTGAAGTAGAAGATTTAGAAGATTCACCCTAAGGTGGCATTACTTGTTAAAGGTGATATTGAAAAATTGTTGGATGCTAGATTCATCCATCTTATCAATTATTCCCCATGGATTTTGAACATTATGGTTGTGGCTAAAGCTAAAAACAAGATTAGGATGTACATTGATTTTCGTGATTTGAACAAGGCCTCTTTAAAGGATGATTTTCCCCTCGAATATTGATATGATAGTGGATTCGGTTTACTATTCTTAATGGATGGTTTCTCAGGATATAATCAAATTTTCATTAATCCACAAGATCAATATAAAAATGCTTTCACAACTCCTTGGGGTACGTTTTGTTGGATTGTGATGCCTTTTGGATTAAAAAATGCAGGCGCACCCTATCAGTGTGCTATGACTCTAATTTTCCATGACTACATGCATAAGACCTTAGACGATTACGTTGATGACATCTTAGCCAAATCCGTCCTTTGCATAGATCATGTTAAGATCCTTCATTAAATATTTGAGAGAATTCATAAGTACAACATGCATTTGAATCCCCGAAAATGTGTTTTTGGTGTGGATAGTAGAAAACTATTAGGATTGATAGTTTCTCATCGTGGCATTGAGGTGGATACGAAAAAGATAGATGCTATTGTTAACATGCCTCCTCCTAAGAATGTTTCTCAACTAAAAAGTTTGTAAGGAAAGATCCAGTCTATTCGTAGGTTCATCTCTTAACTTGCGGATCATACCTTTCCCTTCACACAATTGCTTAAAAAAAATACTACTTTCCAATGGAATGAGGATTGTCGTCAAGCATTTTAAGACCTAAAAACTTATTTGGCCAATCCTCCCATTCTTCAACCTGCTGATCCTACTAAGCCTTTCCTTCTATACACCACTGCTTCTCCCCAAGCTCTTTCAGCTTCATTGGCACAATGTTATAAGGATGGTAGAGAATGCTCGGTTTATTACATAAACCACACTCTACTCGATTATGAAGTCTGATATTTTGTGATAGAGAGACAGTGCCTTGCTTTAGTCTTTGCAACCCAAAAGTTGAGGTATTATCTCTTGAATGCTGAGATTCATGTTATCATTAAATTTGATCCTCTAAAACATCTTTTCTCCAAAACTGATGTTTTTGAATGCTTAGATAGGTGGGTTATGATGTTGATCGAGTTTGACCTCAAGTTCGTCTCACAAAAGGCAATAAAGGGTCAAGCATTGATTGATCATTTAGTTGATGCTTCTTCACGTTTCTCCCTACCTAATCCAGAGTCTTTTCCCAATGAATATATTCTTTCCATTGAGGTTGATGAGACTTGGGAACTGTACTTTGATGGCTCTAAGTGTTGTACAGGATTGGGGGCAGGGGTGGTCTTAATTTCTCCTAAAAAGAAGCCTATTCCTTTATCATATCATCTCAATTTCTTATGTACCAACAAAATTGCTGATTATGAAGCTCTTATAGCTAGAATTAAAGAAGCCTTATTGTTGAGTGTAAAAAATCTACATATATATGGAGATTCTCAGTTAATCATAAGAAAAGTGACAGGAGTTTATCAAGATAAACAAGACAAATTATCATAATATAAAGGTCTAGCTTTATCCTTGTTACAAAAATTTGATTCTTACACCATGGAGCCCATTCCTCAAAAAGATAATCAACATGCTGATGTGATGGCATGTGTTGCCTCTCTTGTGCCTCTAGAGGACCCCATGGTAGATCTTCAATTCACTATTCACAACCTTACTTCCCTAGCTATTATTGATAACCCTGGTTATGTGGTAGATTGTTGCATTATAGATTCTGATGAATGGTACTCGCATGTCGTAAGATATTTGAGTGATGGTACCTTTCCTGACTCTACAAATAAGAATACTAGGGCTAGGGTTTTCAAATTGGCTGCTAGATACATTATCCTTTCTAATATGCTCTATAGGAGGGGTTATAATGGTCTTCTCCTTCAATGCTTAAACAAGGTTGAGGTCCCTATCACTGTCTAAGAAGTGCATTTAGGTGCTTGTGAGGGGCATTTTGGGGGTAGGTCTTTAGTTTAGAGATTGCTCTGAATGGGATATTATTGGCAAACCATGGAAAAAGATTCTTTTGTGTTTGTTAAATGATGCCATCAGTGCCAGCAATATAGCAATTTAATCCATGCCCCTACCTAAGAGCTTTGATCATAGGTAGCATCTTGGCCCTTTTCTACATGGGGTTTGGATCTTGTTGGTAAAATATCTCCTCCTTCATCTCAAGGACATACTTTCATCATAACTGCCACTGATTACTTTACAAAGTGGGTGGAAGTCATTCCTCTTAGATCCAGTACCATTGAAGTAATTTATCAATTCATTTTGGAAAACATCATTTCTTGATTTGGGATACCTTTCGCCTTAGTTTCAGATAATGGAACACCATTCAAAAATAAGGATGTGAAGAAATTTCTCGAGAAATATCATATTCAATATAAATTTTTTACACCTTATTATCCTCAATCAAATGGTCAGGTTGAGTCTTCTAATAGGATAATTGAACCAATTCTTTGGAAGAATGTAAACAAGCATGGTAAGGATTGGCATACTCAATTAGCCTATGCTATGTGGGCTTATTGCATGAGTACACATGTTGCTATGGGTTTTACCCCTTATAATATTGTTTATGGTGCTGACGCCATTATGCCTTTCGAGTTAGAAATTCCTTCTTTGAGAGTTTCTCTTAGGGGTATAGTGGATGATGACTCCTATAGAGAGAAAAGACTTCAACAACTTGAGATGCTCAATGAATGGCATATCAATGCCCTTGAACACATTCAAGTGTATCATAAAAATTTTCAATGGAGCTACAATGATAAGGTTATTCAATGTTCTTTATCCGAAAGGGATTTAGTCCTTTATGAGAAACAACGCAATGTGAATTCTTTACCTAAGGAGAAAGGAAAATTTAGTCCTAATTGGCTTGGACCATACATTGTTATGGAGGTCTATGGATCAGGTGCTTACATGATAGCAGATGTGGAAGTTACGCCTCTCAAGGAACCCATAAATGCTATGCCTCTCTCTCTCTCTCTCTTTCTAGTCTTCTTTTTGTTCTCTCTTTATGTCTTTGTCTTCAAAATTGGGTAATATATTAGCATGTCTTCATTAAAGTATGTAGGATTAAATTATGTTATATTGTTTGATCTACATTACTTCATTCTTGACAAGCATGTTTCATTATTGTATTGTTTGTCTTGGATTTTTTTATGTAAATTGTAATGGATTTACATTTCATATATGCTAGCATGTTACATAATTTCTTATGTGTTAAGTAGAATTATATCATGTTGTGTTTAATTAAGAGTTAGTTAAATCAAATTAGTTGTATAGTTCTCATGCTTAATACACTCTTCTTTTACATCATCATAAGTAGTATTTGATTAAATACTTAGTTATTTAATTAAATCACACATGTATCAATTTAATCATGAAGTATTGAGAAATCAATCACATAGAAATTAAATCAAATATACATACTCAGTAATCAACATGTTACTTCTAATATAAGCAATGTGTACATTGTTTAAAGTAATAAAAATGGCATAATTATGAGTGTCATCATATATACATCAATACATCAAAATCATCTCCTATCCCTAGGACTAGTAGCAGGAGGATGGTGGCTGGATTCCCCCTCCTGATCTAGTTGTGCAGGTGGCCCCATGGGGGTGTATCATGATACAGACCATGAGTGACTCCATGAGGAGCTCCTGCAATCTCTCTCCATCATGATCCTTCGATATGTGGTTGCCTCTATTTGTGCCACCACTAGGTCATGCTCTGTCTATCATAATCTATCTCGTAGGTCCTCCACCTCTGTCCAAATAGGGGAGAAAAGGTCCTTGTGTTGTCCTGAACTCCTTTGGGGTCTATGTGGTATTTATACATGTGCAGTCACAATAAGGCCTGTCATTGCATTCTGAATCAGAGAATGCCACTTCTGGGCGCTAGATGTAGGATAAAGAGAAATTTTTCATCAATAACATTGTATACCATCAAATTTAAAGCAAGTAGAATGCATATGTTAATCAATAATATAGCACATTACCTGGATCTCCCTCTCGCTAGTGAGGATCATGGACAATGACTTCCTGAGATTGGGACCGTTGGGCTCTCCCCACTTGTACTATCTCTGTATAGTTGGTGTGGGTCGATGAGGATGAGGATCAGGACTCATCATGGGACCTCTCTCTTCCCGCCGTGGGAGACTCGGTGCATCTAGGGCTCTAGTATCCTCTCTGGAGTGATGAACTGCACCTGACTCATCCGTATCCTCCTCATCCTCATCATCCTCATCCTCATCCTCATCCTCATCCTCATCCTCATCCTCATCCTCCTCCTCATCATCTCCATCCTGATCTCCTTCTCTAGTATCAAGATTGCCTCTATCTCCACCTGCTTCCTGCTCCTCTATGTCGTCACCTTGATCATCTGAATTCTCCTTGGATGCATCGAATCCCTCTCCGTCACCTGACTGTCTCCATGGTCCGGGGTGCCCTCTAGGGAAGTCTATAGGGAAAAGGGCTCCAAGGTAAGACCTCCTCCACCATGTGATGTATCGTTGGTGCGCACCTGAATCATCTCTATAATCTGTCGCTATGTCCTGATCTGACCTGTCTAACTCTGTGATGTCGATCTCATCACTCATAGGCATAGGAATGGCTCCTATCCTCAACATCACTCATGAGTGTCAGATGTATACTGGCATGTCAATAGGAACACACTGCTCGAACCCAAACTGCCACCAAACTTGATCGAAATAGAAAGGAACGACTACGTGGCTATACCGTACCTCTAGTAGATGGTTCCTCTGCATGCCGAACATCTGTCTGCGTAGCCCTACCCACATGGACATCCTGAGGAAGGGTCTCCATATGATCTTTCCCTCTATCAATATATCCATGCTTAACCTCCAATATAGGAGATTGCCAAATCGCCACTCACAGGTAAGAGGATAAATATATACCCTAGGCTGCTCTGGGACTAGCTCTATGGGGGCTCCTCCAAGTCTAGTGCATGTGATATGCTCAAACATCCACACCTATAGTAGTGTGCATGTCATAAGGCTGCATCCTTGTCTGAACACATACTCTCCAAGGTCATGATAGAGATGTGCAAGCATACTCCAACCCCAATAGTATACTCTCCTGTGTCTCTCCATAGCTTGTATGATGTAGATGAGTCCTTTGTGCATATGTGTGTTGCATCCATTGGGACACATAGCTTATGCAAGGGTCACAATCATGAGTCACCTCACCAATGGAACTTCACTTGTAGGGTGTAGGAGCCAGCTAACCATAATGCGACCCCTCGTCTCGCTACGTATCACTCTCCCCACAACATATACTTGCTTTCTCCTATAATCCTCCTCTATACGGTCAGATCAATATCTAATAGTCTCTCCTCTGATGGGTAGGCGCAGAATATGATACACATCCTCTAGCGTGAACATCATCTCCCCCACTGGTAATGAGAATGTCGAGGTGTCTGCATCCCACCTCTCCATCAATGCCATCAACATAGCAAAATGGAATCAGATGGCCGACATGGTCATCACACACCACATACCCACTGCATGTAGCAAATCCCTCTCTCCTATTGTCAGTCTCGAGATCTTCTCTCGAAGGCTCCAAAAGGTGACACAGACGATATGCTTGTAGTACCCCGTTTTGATCGGACTTATTAGACTATCTTTGTGTTGCAGTTTACTATTCAGTTGACACTTTATTGCTCGACATTTTGCAGACGTATTTGATATTATTTCATGTTTATCTGGATATTGGATGCATGAGTTATTTTCAGTATTTCAGTATTGGTGATTTCTAGTATTTCATGGAGTATTGCTTGTACTGACATCTTACTTTATCTAGGTGATGTGTCATATATATGTTGCGTGTTTGCTATTGTATTGGATGCAAGGGGACGATTTTCCTTCACTCGTTTCGATGAGACAGGGAATGTCACGATTCTCCTTCATTGGTGTGCGTGCCGTGTATTCTATATTTATATGCATGTATGTGTGCTTCGATGATGCAGGATATTGCAGGTACAAGTACCGGGTAGGTACGGGGTATCGTCTCCACCTGGCTTCACAAGTCTGAGCGTGCCTTATATGTCCGATGGGAGTGGAGGAGATAGCTTTTGACCCTAGTCCTTACCTCAGTCTATTATTGTGAGTGTCGTCAGTCGGTCGTTCATCCCTTTGGTTCGAATTTCAAGTCTTTTTGCTTTCCTCATTTTGCGTGCCATAGTGGTTCGGTTATTTATTTAAAGTTTAAGTTGTCATTATTTGTTGGCTTGAGCGATTTATTCCTTATTATACCTTATGTCTTGAATCAAGCTTAATTGATTAGTTTATTAGATTTTAGCTTTTAGTTACTTATTTTGGCAAAGTAATCGTGTTTAGATCCAACGGAAGAAATAGAATAAATTAGTTAATTGCTTTTAATATATGCAAATAAAGCTAACTCATTGTTTTCCTGTTTAGTAGAAAAGTTGATTTAATTGCTATTTATGAAAAATGTAATTTTCAAAAAGCGAATTTTCATTTATTTGTGTTGAGTGATATGAAAAAGAAAAGAAAATAAAAGAAAGTCAATTTTGGGATTTTAATGTTTTTTTTTTTTAATAGAAATATTGCAACCTAGAAAATTAGGTTAAAAGATTTTCTTACTAAATTACCTTGGAGGAGATTTTGGGGGTTATGCTTATTTTGGAGGAGGAGAAAGAAATTCTGGAAAAATTGCTTGAAGGGTGGATTTGGGTTTGAACTAGCTGGGATTCCTGCTGAAGCATACCATTCCTGCTTGGAAATCATAGAGGTTGGTTGAATCCTTGCTTATTTCAACAAAAAATCCTTGCTTTCTTCCCATTTTCTGTTATTTGTTTAAAAGCTTGAATTGTGAATTTTGGGTGTTGGGTGTTTGTTTGTCATGGGTTTGTGGAAGAAGGAGTCTATCAATTTGTTATCAAATTCAAACTTAATCTCTCTCCATGTAATTTCTTAACTTAATTTATGTTGTTTCATCTTTGCTTGTGCAAGAAATTTCTTGATTTATTATGCTGTTTGTAATTGGAAATTTTGTTGGGTTTTAGTAGTGTTATGCTGGCAAAATTTTGCCAAGCATTCATAAAATACCTCTCCCTGGTAATTTCCAGTTTAAAATGGTGGTTATGAGTTAATTTTTCTCTTGTTCACGCTTATTGGGAGCCAAGAAATTCAATTGGAGGTTAGAGATTAATTCTATTCCCATTTAATTTGAATTTTAGAGTGAACTGGGCTGATTTGAATAAAATTTTATTGCCCCTGTTTTGTCTCAGAAGATTTTGTTTGTTTGCTGGTAAAATTTGGCATTACCAGTGACTTCTACATTTATCTTTTTGTTTGTATGTTTGATAAAAATGATGTGGCTGGGAAATTAATTTTTACTTTGTGTTAACAGAGGTTTTCACCTCTGTCTCTGTTTTTAGTTTTTAGTTTTTTTTTGGTCTCAGTCGTTTTTATTTAAAAACGAGTTTTAAATTGTTTATTTAAGCAAAAAAAAAATTAATTAAATTTGAAAGTAGATTCATTGGGGGCGGTGGCGGGGAGCTGGGCTTGACCCAGCCACGCACCCCCCCTCTCCCTGCAGCCTCGCTGCTTTCCCCATGACTGAGGATGTAGCAAGCGCTGCATTCCCCAGTTTGGGAACAGCAGCAAGCTGCGTGGGTGCTTGGGGGCCCCACGGTGGGGTTTTAAAATTGTTTTTTTTTAATATTTTTTTTAGTTTTATAAAAAACGAAAATAATATTATAATATGTTAGTGGTTTAAATAAATTCAATAAGTGTTAATTTGGTGTTTAATGTTAAGTGATAATATATTGTTATTTAAACAATAATAACAATATGTTATTATTTAATATTAAATAATAATAATGTGTTAATTGTAGTTTATAATGATGTTAAGATTAATTAGTAATTTTTCGATTTAGTGATGAGGATTATTTGCTTGGTATCGTGAAGATAAATAAAATGATTTAGAGGTTAGTATTAATGTTTGGAATAAAGGAAAGATTGGGTTAAATTTGATATTAGTGTTGTTATCCAAATATCGCAAAATAATTGTATGAGGATTGTATTCGACGAATAGTTGTTATTATGGAATTATTTTATATTAGCCGATATTTACATTTGTTTAATTTGATTCAAATGTTGACTGCTCAAAGAAAGATTGCTTGTGTGGGATCTTGTGTTTTTATAATTGCAGTCTAGTTGTTTTAATGTCGTCGCATTATGTTTAAAATTGTCATTATGTCGTCGATGTTTACCCTTGGTCAGGTGTCGATGTTCAAACCTTGAGGAAGTGGGCTATTATGTGTTATGTCCCTAATGGTCAACCCTGGGTTTGTGACTGTGAGTCCTCCACCTGTGTTATGCCTGGATAATTTATGGTTGTTAGTCCACCATAGAGTTCTCATAGATAGTCTTATCCAGTTAGTGACCTAGTAGAGAGAGTGGCTTTCGAGCAGGGGCCGCACCCAAAGTGGATGGCAGGATAACCCCTCGAAAGTCAACTATTAAGTGATAACCTAATAATTTGTTTAGGGGGTGGGTAGTTATTAATTTAATTAAGATAATGTACCCCGTACACGGTTGAGTGCTTGTATAGGCTCAAGGTGTTTGGGAAGGCCTGGAATGGCAAACCTACCACCTTGTCTTCACGAAAGGATGGTAGGGTCCGCATGATGCTTAGATGGAGCCGGGGGTTCGGGAGAGGTTACCAGGATAACCCATGATGGGGGCCGGGACCTATGGAGACCTACCTAGGGTAACCATCTTAAGCCATGTGATGACACTCTCTCTCTAGGGTCGCTGGTGTTTTGTGAGTCGAGTCACTTGTGTACTGCGGAGTCATGTGTACTGTTGTACTTTTCTTGCTTGCTTGAGGGTCTTCTGCTATCTCCTAGCACGGTGGGGTGGTTCCATTATGGGATCACATGGTCGGGTGGTAGTGCCACTTCCCATCGGATATCTTGTTCCTACCTTCATGCGAGGATTGGCTTCGCCGGTGCATCTTGGTTCTTGCTTCGTGTAGCACTCATGTTCTTGATGTTGTACCTTTGAGGCCCGTGTGGTCATTGTATCAATAGCTTGTAACCTTTGTATTTTATTGTTCTATGGAAGCCATGTAATTTATGGAATATTGTAATTTAAGTTCATGGGATATATATTGTTTCAATTATCTTTCCTATTATGTATAAATGAATCTTTGGAAGTATGTATGTTGTAATTCTTTAAGCCTATCTTTTGGAGATCAATTTATGAATATGAGCTATTTAATCGTTATTGGCTTTCTCTAATTTTAGATGGATGATTGGATTAATATTGTGATGTGGTTTTATTTAGAAGTAATCTTCATTGGTAACCCTTTAGGATGTAAATGTTAGTCTTCCGCTTATGTTAATTATTGAGCAAAGTTATGATTATTTCCTTTAATCTTTAAAAAAAAAATTATTGCGCCTTTTAGTTGCCTTGTTGTGTTGCTATCCTTTAGGGTTCCTGGCGGGGCATTACAATGCTCGTAGATGTACGGTAATGTCTACAAAATGAAAAGCAATCTCTCATCAGTAATTGATCAATCATCTTTCATCATCTAATCAAAGCAATCATTCTATCATTCCTATCATTCATTGCCTGATCTAGTATCATCGTTGGTCACCCCGAACAGGGACCAGGGTGCCCTACTAGGACCATGATGCCCAGAGGGGACCATGGTGCCCTCTTAGGACCATAGCGCCCTAGGATGCCTAGGTGTCCACTGGGTGGGCCCCAACCCAAAGTAGGTGATGACATCATCACTTCTAAAAACTATGAAAACATGACAAAGTTAAATGCAATCAAAGGGAAGTCAACTCACTTGGTCGAGCGAACAACCGTCAAGTACAGATTGGCGTAGGATCTCCATCCACATAGGTCACTCAGGTAGGTGTTGATGCATGATGGCTTGTATGTGGGCTCCTTTGCAGTGAATAGTGACAAAAAGTTATAAAGTGACAAATGAAGGTGTCATTTTCATATTTATGTATTATGCACTTTTTGACTTTATATTTTTAAGTTAAAACCCTAATTTCTGCACTTTTTCTTCAATATATGATATCTTGAGCTAGGAGGATCTGATTCTTGCACTGTTGATGGCATTGGAATCATGAGTTCGCTCTCTCACTCTGCATTAGTTCCATAATGTGCTTGGATGAGTAAACAAGCCTTGTTGTGAACTTTCTCCATCACAATCTTTATCACAATTCGTTGTGGAAAACATGATACCCTGTTTCACCTCACAAATAAGCAAGTTGAAACAAGGGGAGCATATAGCTACCCACAAATTTCATCACCTTCCTTAGTAAGCATTAGATGATTTTGTGATATAACATGTGGTTTTGTAGGGTGTGGTTCCTAATTGTGTACTATAGATATTGCTGGGGGATTCGTTCGACAACTTATGGATATATCCTTTTTCAAATGATGTTTACTTTTTTGTACTTTATCTTGCATATGCATGTAGTGTCATATGACCACTAAAGTGGGGGCTAAATGTAGTTTCGTAAATTGTACACCCTTGCCAGGGTGGTACAATTTCACACTTAGGTTAGCACCCGCCTTAGAGTGTTTTGCATCTTGCATTTCCCATTCCCCTTTAAGCATTTAATTAATTAATTAAATTAAATCTAAGGTCACGTCTCATCACTTTACACATTACAAAGTTGGGCCCTTTACCCTAAGTGTGACCCTTTTCATTTTATTCCTCCAATGATTCATGTAATCAAAAACCCTAATTTTGTCTTATTTTGACCGTTTAGGCCCAATTTCCATATCAAAACATCTCGGAATCAACTATAACTTTGGGATGTGCTCTAATATCATCATATCTAATGGCCCTGTAAATTTAGTGAGAAGTTGGCCAGACTGTGGCGGGAATGCACATGGTCCGCAACTTTTTTCCTGAAATTTTGGGAGCACAATCCTATGATATGATAATTCTTAAACCCAAAATATAAGTGGGAAATTAAAATCCTAGGTCAGCCTAAAAATGAAATTAAGATCTAGGGTTTCATACTTAAGAGCTCTCTTTCTTCATTTGAAGGGGTCTTCTTCTAAGAATCTAAGAACAAGTTTTTGGAGTTTTAGAGCCTTCTTTATAGTGAAAGAGTAGATCTTTGAAGTCTTCAACAAAATTCAACATTCATCTGTCAAACATTCATCAAGCATCATTTAATCAATTAGGGGATTTTGAAGATGTAGAAGAACAATAGGAGATCACCGACTGACGTTTGGCTTGTACCTCTTCCTTGGGGTTGGTTATGGTTTCATGTTGTTTTCAGATCTTTCCATAAGTTTCATTTTGATTCATATTCATGCTTTAGATCACTTTTCATTATGGATTTAGAGCATTTAATTTTTCAATTATAAGCAATTAGGGTTTACTCTTTAGGGTTGCTCTAGGTTGTCTACTTTCATTCTTAGGATCTTGCATATACACAAGGTTCTTGCACACACATTTTTAGTACATTCTTGGCTATTTGTGGAGGTGTAAATCACCAACATGGGGGTTTGACTATGGAAAAACCCTATATAGCGAGCCCAAACCTTCACTTTTCAGATTGTAGGTGTAGAAACAGGAATCCAGAAGTAGGTACAGGTTTGGAACAGGCATCTACATCACTCAGAAACTTTAGAAGTGCAAGTAACTTGTCAAGGACAGGGGCATGGTTCCTTGGTCCTACCCTTTGTCAGCATGACTTGGCAAAAAGAAAACTCACAGGTCTTAGAATCCCTCCTCTTAGTTGTAGCTTCAAAATTGCAGAATCGGGACAGTGGTGTAGCACTCTAGTCTCGGAAATTTTTGCTCATATTTTAGACACAGGTGCACTTCTGATTTTGCCTTCTAATCAGTACTTTTCAGCAGTGTATTAGTTGTTCTTTGATATGCATTCTCAAATTAGGATTTGCTAGCTTATTTGCTTTCTAGGTTAGATTGCATTTTGCATCATTCCTCTCTCTCATTTACATCAAATGAATAGAAAACCTAAGAGGTAATCCACGACTCTATATTTATCATAAGAAATAGTCGACGTGCATTATCTCCCTAGGCTCTTTTGTATTCCATGAGTGTGTATGAGAGTGGGATTAGGGTTTCCATACTTAGTCTCACTTTTTCCTCTACACACACACGCATATGTTTATTTATTTATATAATATAATTTTTTTATAAATATATATATAGATTCTATAATTTTTATTAAATATTTGTTTATGGAAAAAGATAACAATAATTTTAATATTATTGATTTAGGTAAATAATATAAGCCATGTTATTAGGGTTAGATATATTAATAATGTTTCATACTGTGGTAGAATGATAATAATAGATGTAGTTATATTTTCAATAATATAACTATTTTTTAGGGTTAAAAATTAACTGCCGCATTAGCAACCCAAAAACATTAATGATATTGTCACAATTAAAATGATTAAAAAGAAACTATTAAAATGTGAGTAATAGGGTTGGTATATCTAAGGTATTTAGGGTTAAACAAAGGATTGATTTTGTTTGTTGAATAGTGAATTGATGTAGTCATATAAAAGAAAACAAAAAATATATATAATTGTATCCAACAGTAATGTTAATACTATTAACCTCATGTTCTTATTAATATCAAAAATAGGTTTTAAGGACCTGAAACATTTAATATAAGAGAAAAAGATAGTTCAACAGAGAACAACAAGACCAACAATGAAACAACATACAAAAGACTGGCAAGAAGGCCAGTAAACCGAACGGACAACAAAAGACAAGGAACATTAAAGTGAATAAAATTAGATAAAAGGCCTAGATGGCTAATAGAAACTACATATACTTAAGAAGATCAACTGACTTGATGACCAACAGGTCATAATTTGTCGAAGCAACTTTGAGCTCTTTGATTTCCTTGTTTGGTTTTTTCTCCTTCTTCTTGCCTCTAGTCCTCGTTCTTGGTCCTTGCACATCTCCCATGCCTTCCATGTCAGGTTCCTGCTCCAGGGAATCCTTCTCATTCTCCAGCTTACTGATCAAGATTTTGGTGTTGTCAACCAAGGCCTTCAGAATGTTATGGCTTTGTTCAGCAATGCTTCTAAGACAGGTTTCAATTTTGTTGAGTTTCTTGTCAGTATCCACCATTCTCTGGTTCGTATCATTGTCATTGGTTTTTATCTCTTCAAGGACCTTCTCCACTTGCTCAAATCTTGGGTTGAAGGCATCCCTAATCTCTTCAACTCTGGCAACGGTTTTTTCCAAATCATCAACATACTCAGCCATGGATTTACCTTCACCAATGTTGATTGTCTCCAAAATTTGAACCTTGTGGCTCAACTTCTTGCTTTACTACACATCTTTCTTGTGACTATTTATGAGCCAGTCAAGGGTGTCCACATACGAGGGTTTGAAGGGGGGATTTTTTCACCAGCCTTGGCATTTAGTATTGGGAACATATCCACCAGTAATTTGTTCGACATTTCCACCAACACTTTGGTTGAAGCCATCCCGCGCAATCTCTTCCTCAAATTTTTGGTCCACATCAGGATCCTTACTCTGCACTTTGTCCTTCGAGTCCAACTCAGAATTTCCCTGCCTTTTCTGCTTTTTCCTTTTCTGAAAGGAAGATTTAGATTTCATCTTCTGAGGGGTGGAGATTCATCCTTTGTAGAGTCCTCAGAGACCTCCTCCTCTGAGGAGGAGTGAATCTAGAGGACCTTCTCTTTAATTTTTTTCTTGCCCTTAGAAGAGGATGACTTAATGCTCATCTGTTTTCTTTTCTTACCAAGTTTAGCTTCACAGTTCTCCAGACTCTCCTCAGTCTCACTTTTTGAATCAATTTCAGAATCCTCACCAATTGAAAAAGTAGAGTCTGACCCTTCCTCCTTAGAATCAGAGATAGAAAGCTGGGGGCGGGCAATTTTATTAGCTTTAATATGGTCATAGATTAAAACCATAAGACCTTGGTGCATGGCAGTGTCTCCCTTAGGGTTCTCTCTATAAGATTTGATAGTAGCATTCATTGAATAAATCAGGAAATAGGGTATGTTAACTTTGTCTTCATACCTGAATTGGTTGAGCAGCACAAAATGGTAGCCATAAACTTTGGTGAATCTACCATCCAAGGTTATGTAGCACATAATAGAAAACAAAACCTCCCTCCAAGGCTTAGCAAAAGCCCTAAGAGGGTAGTAGGTCTTGCTAAGCTTAACCAGGCACTTCTTCTCCTTAGTAGTTTTAGGGTATCGCTCAATGGCCTCTTTGCTAAGCTTTCTGTCCCTATAGAAATTACTTCCCTCCCTTTGGAGACCCGTCACTTGAGCAATGAGGTCTTCGTCAATGGAGATAGTTTGATCTCCCATCTTTAGGGTGCCCTTCCTCCAATTTTTGCTGGAAAAATTAGTGATCTTAGCATCCCTCCCATGGAGTCTTTCCATATACTTTATTAGCCTGCCCTTCTGCAAGATACTTCAAATTTCCTCCTTTTGTTTCCATTCCTTACAATTACTGGGCTCATAGCGGCGCATGTTACCTCCCATAGTCACAACTCAAACAAAAAACTAAGAGTTGCAGAAAGCTATAGGAAAGAAATTTCTCAAAGCGACCCCAAAGACCTAGAAAGCATGGGAGATGGTGGCATTCATCTTGTTAATGACACAATGATAATTAGTAATAGCCCTCCAAGTCATGCTATTAATCATTATATAATCCATTTAAGATCTTTGAGGTGTAGTTATATCGATCCATTAAAATGATTGATCTGGCGTCATTGAGGAGATCCTCTTCACCCTTCCAGGTAACCATGTTGTCATGAGTGACTCCCACATTAGCTACCCAGTCAGTGGGGCTATTTGCTTCACGATAAGGGGTGAACTCACAAAGCTGGTTCCCACTTTTTGGTACATCCTGATTTTTGCTTAAATCATACATTTTTTGGAAAATATAATTATTTAAGCTTTAAGAGGTCCCATTTGAAGTAATTAATTGAAGAGAGTTAGATCAAAGGCTCTTAGATCAAAATTTCTTGGATAGAACCTCTCTACTTCTAAATCATACTTGCAATGGAGTCTCCTTTGCATCTATCAAATGCTGATAAAAAACCAATTTTACATTAGCTTTTGAGGGGTCAAACGAATTCATTTAGAAGTTTTGTTTTCTTGAGGATTTAGTCCTTATTATAAGCTTTCCAAATAGTATAATTTTTAATATATTTAAGTTTATTAATATATTTTTATTTTATTTTTTATGAATGTAGGTTTTTCACCGAACATGAACTTCTTTGTTCAATGCATTGGAAAAAATAGCAAACTAATTCAAAAAAAAATTGAAAAATATCTATGCCCTAGGTATTGATGTCTTCTTTCTAACAAAAAAAATAAAACTTAATTTTGATATATATAGAGCAAGTTATGTGTTCAAACGTACACCTATATCTAAATTATAATTAGTCGGACTTCAAAACTTAATAAAATAAAAAATATTCAACATATCACTATCAAACCAACTGCATGCCCTGGGTATTGATGTTACAAACCCAAATTTAAAAGAGATAAGTTTTTATCATTTATAGAAAAAAATTTATACGTTTCGGGATGCACATCACTATTAAAAAATGTTGTTTCCAGTAAAAAACTACTTTTGAGGGAGATGGAAAAATCAATTAAATTTTATTCAAAAAAATTTGAAAAAAATATATTTAGAATCTACAAAAAGGATGTTACAAATCACTAGTTTACATCATCTTCAAATTCTTAAAAAATTAAAAGTTATGGGTGTCAGAAAGTGAAGGTTTTTTGCAAAATGTTCATCTAAGTGTCAAAGTTGGTCAAAAAGTGGGAACCAGTATTGTGGTGTGGGAAATAAAACATTTATCGAAGGTGTTAATGAGATCCCTAGTAGCCTTTATAATATTGTTGATAGTCCATGAGGGCTTAGAAATTCCTTTAAGGCATTTAATGATATTATTAGAGTCCCCCTCGATCCATAGGTAGGGACAGTTCCACCTTTTAGCAAGGAGGATGCCTTGGAGAGCAGCCATAGCTTCTGCCATGTGGTTAGTTTGGCAACCTATACGAATAGCTACCATTTCCTTACAGATTCCATTTTCATCTCTGAGAATTGCACCACATTCTGCTGGTCTAGGATTGCCTTTAGCAGCACCATCAAAGTTGATTTTGAGCCATCCATGAGGGGGAGAGTACCATTTAGCTTCAAGTATCTTACTTTGTTTAGAATCAATACTAACAACACTCTTCAGGTTCTAGGAGTTGAGGATGTGAGCTTCCAGACAATTGATAGGATTACAAGGTTCTCCAATGATCCTGAGGTTCTCCACAATTGCCCTTTGAATTTTCTAAAAAACAACAACTTGGGTGAGAGAAGTATCCCTGAAGATGCGATTGTTTCTTTCTTTCCAAATCCCCCACAAGATGTGAGGGAGAGAGAGCTTCCACAAAGATCTCAAAGAGGGATTAGACCAATGATAACTCCAAGAATGGAACAAATCTTGAATAGAGTTAGGAAATACCCATTCCATACAAAAAAACTTAAGAAAGCTTTCCCAAATTGAGACAGTGAAAGAACATTGAATAGCCAAGTGGTCCATAGACTCTTCCTCCTCAAGACAAAAAGAACACCTATTAGGGAAGATAACACCTCTAACCTTTAGGTTGTCTAGAGTCAAAATTTTGTTTTGGAGGATGGTCTAGTAGAAGATATTGATCTTTGGAATAAGACCCTTTATCCAAGCTCTAGCCTAGAAGGGGTTCTCTAAGGGGGCTGGAGTCAACACTCCATACATGGAAGAAACAGTAATGTTGTCTTTGGGTTCAAATTTCCAAATAGCAATATCTTCTTCATTGTTCAACTAAGCAGAAGATAGGCGTTTCTTGAGATTGATGAGGTTAGGGTGAATACCTTCAATGTTTTGCCATTTATCACCTATCCAATACCCCTCGACCAAGGAACCAAAAAATATTTTACAAGGGGCAGCAAAAGGGGCCCAATCAGGGATTTCCAACAAAGGCTTATCAAGTAACCATACTATTAACCTCATGTTATTAGGGTTAGGTAAATTAATAATATTTCATACTATGGTAGAATGATAATCTTGCTAGAATAGATGTAATATTATATTTTTAATAATATAATTGTTTTTAGGGTTAAAAATTAACTGCACCGCATTTAGCAACCAAAAATAGTGAAGAGGATATATTTTGTCTCCATAGTGAATTGATGCAGTCATATAAAAGAAAACTATATATATATATATATATATATATATATATAATTGTATCCAACAATAATGTTAATACTGTTTCGTAACATTTTATTTGAAATATTTGTATTTGTAACTTATAGGAGACAAATGATTTTGCAAATGAATAAATTGTAATGAAATGATAAGATTTAAAATAGTAATAGTAATTAATATAGTGTTTTTTTTTTGGTCGGTAATAGTTTCTATTTTATTGCATCATATTATAAAAAGGATTACATAAAGTATTTATCTGGGCTTTCTAGCCTGCACAACAACCCATCTTTGGAAATTACCCTTACAATCATCATCACTGAAAAACCCTCTACTCTTGAACAGATTATGGATCATCCTTAAAAAACACACCCTTCACACTGTGCAAAGCTTAATTAACTCCTTAAAGCTGGCGAAACAACAAAACCCTGCCGCTAGTAGTAAAAACCTACTCAGTAAAAAAACATCATCTTGAAAAAAAGACCTAACCCAACTTATAACCACAATATTTACTAAAACCTGTAAAACTACTATAACTATAGGAGGCCTCTTATCGATATTTTATCTATGAAATAAAAATCTTATGCATAGTCTAAGCAAACCCAACACCTTCTGCAAAGATTTCACCAATCACTCTCCTATGCCTGATCTTAGTTCACCTGCCTTTGGGAATTTCCTTCGGCCATGCTTGTGTCAACACATTATCTTTTCTCTCATGGCGCAAAATTATCCCTTTGAGCCTCTCCCAGGATTGCGCTCTTTCCAACACATAAGCCTCCTTGGCCACCTTCCCAACCCACCTGACAAAGGAAACTATGCCAAATTCATCTGCATCCCTCACATCCTCAAGGCCTTTTAAATAATCCAGACCTACTCCAGGAACAACCCACTCCAAAATGGAGTCCAAACCTTCTAGCATCTCATCTTCAAAAATAGAGGTGACAACCCATTTAACTGTCTCTATGTCTTCTCCAATTTCCAGTCCCCAAGTAATAATCATGGATATTGTATCCAGATTAACTTTCCACCGCATTGAGTTCTCCATAAAATAAGGCCCCATGACCTCAAGTGCCATGTTGACAACCTCAGCTTCCTTGAAACGTAATAATCTCAACATTCTTTCTTAACTTATAGGTCCCTTGAACCCCTTCTGTCATTTTGTTGTGCTCACTGTAAAATTCGCTTCCATCTTTTTTAAAACAACCAACACACTGCCAATTCACCTCCTCACAAATCAGTTTTTACACATAAATGTCACCACTACACTCTTTATAGTGTGAGCCACACAACATTCACCACCTTAAATGCCATCCACAACCTGGATTACGGTTTTGACATGCCACCCTGCATAGTGTGCCATCGCACTTCCCATCGTCCTTGGAGATTTCACTTCAAAAATGCCAATCATCTTAACATGCTCACAAATCCTTTTGGAGGATTTGGAATGAGGTGTCCTGAGAAAAAAATGTGCATTCACCATCATTAAAAGGATGAGACAAATGTAAATGCCGCCATTCCCAACTTTACGGTCCAATTGGAAGCGGGTCGTCCTTCCAACCCATTTAGAAAATATCACAACCACTTTTCACAAAGGGGATCACACGTTTAACAATACAAGATGACATCATCTGTTGATCACCACACATCCACCATCCTAAATTTAATTATTACACAATCACATCATCCAATATAAAATTCCCTTGAAAATATTCAATTCTTGATTTGCCTAGGATAAAGCCCATTTAGAAAGTTTATCTACAGTCTGGTTTCCATCTCTAAGAATGTGACTTATTTTGAAATTATAAAAAAAATTAAATCTTCAATGATTAGATCAATAAATCCTTGTAAACACCAAGCTCTGATATCCCCACTCATCATGGCCTGTATTATGATCAGAGAGTCCCCTTCCAAATGAACATTTCAAACACCTTGGCTTCTGGCCATTTTAACTACTAGTAGAGCCGCTTGCGCTTCTACCTCATTATTCATGCACCTCCTTAATATTTTTGCTCCACACTTGATTAGGTCTCTAGAATCATTCCTAATAATGAACCCTACCCCTCCCACATTTCTACTTTCTTGTGCAGCCCCATCAAAATTTGCTTTGAACCAACCCTTATCAGGAGGGGTCTAACACACACCCAAGACCTTCTTATTTTTACCCCTATTGGTAGCCCATGAGTCATGCTGGATTTTGATTTCCGACCAATCTCTATGTATTCTTCTATCCATAAAGGTAAAAGGAGATGCCAATGTTAGGTATTGGGAGGCTGCCACACCAACAACTTCTTCAATAGCTCGATTAATTCTGCCTAGTAACCTTCTAACATCCTCAACTTTGTCTTGAAATTTTTTGTGATTGCGCTCTTTCTAAATCTCCCATATTAGTAAAGAGGGGATAATATGCCACACACTTGAAAGAGTCAACTTGTTTGGCTTTCTTGGCCAACTTTCAAAGCCCTCTCTGAGGGTGGACTGAAGAGGACCTTGCTAGTTTAATTTCTCTTGAAGATCTAATCAACACCTCACTACCACATCACAACTCAGTAATAAATGATCTACTGACTCCTCTGACTTGCTACATATCACACATTTGGAAGGGCCCATAAACCCAAGTCATTTCCTTCTCTCCCCTATTAGAATTCTACCTTTAACTGCTAACCATGCAAAAACACTAGCTTTCGAAAGGCACTCTTTGTTCCAAAAAAAATCCTAGAACCTAGAATGGACCTCCTCCCTGCCTTCCAAAAAATGATAACCTAGTTTGATTGAGTAGTTCCCATCCCGAGCACCACACCAAATCACCTTGTCCTCTGATCCTATGAGAAAAATATTCCTTTGATCCAGAACATCCATGAGATGCCACTGATACTGAACTGAGAGACATGTTGTTGACAAATCCTTCCACATCTATTCCTTTCCAAAGTCCCCATCTATAACCACCATATAGTATTTTACAAGATCATCCCAAATGGGCACCAAGTAATCCTTAATTGTAGAGAAATATCCAATATCTTCGATGGCTGAAAACCCTGCCCAAGAGTCATCCCAAAACTTAGCTTTCAATCCTTTACCAATCTGCCAAGTTAGATGATCAGTGACCACCGCTCTGCAACTAATTATGAAATTCCATATAGTTGACCCTTTAGGGGGTTACAAATTGTGAAAATTCTATTATCTTCTAAAGAGTCCAAATACTTAGCTCGCAACACTTTTACCCAGATTTTGTCTGGATTAGTATAGATATTCCAAACCAGCTTAGCCCCTAGAGATACAACTGATCTTAACATTAGAATCCTTCCAGCCAAAGTAAGACATCTACTTTTCCATCCATCCATTTTATTTAGACAACAATCTATCAGATTTTTCCATAAGTTAGACTTATTCACACCACCAAAGAAAGGGATGCCTAAATATTTACTGGGAAGGTCTCCCATCTTCATGACCAAAATTCTACAAATCTCCCTTTGTTTACACGGTTTGGTGTTAAAAAAGAAAATTTTGGATTTGAACCAATTAACCCGTTATCCTGGAGCATTTTCATAGACATCCAAAGTACCCTTAATAACTCAAGCTTCCCTAGCTAACACATCACCCACTTGGAACATGTCATCTTCAATTTACAAGTGGGTTAGGGGATTCACACCTTCTGCAATTTGAACACCTTTCCATAACCCTTCTCCCCACTTCTTAGAAATTAGTCTCCCAAGAACCTCTTCCATTGTGATGAAAAGAAAGGGGGAGAGAGAATCACCTTGCCGAATGCCTTTCTTAGACTCAAAAAAACTTTGAGGGCTACCATTTACAATAACAGAAAAATGAGGGGAGCTAATGCAGCTTTGCACCCAAGCAATCCATTCCTTACTGAAACCAAATTTTGAGAGGACTTGTATAAGAAAATTCCTATTTACCTCATCATAAGCTTTCCTTATATCCACCTTAACCATCATTTTTCCTGTCCTAGCCATCCGAATAGAGTGAACAACTTCATGTGCAAGAATGATACCTTCATAAATAGATCTACCAGGGGGAAATCCACTTTGTTCACTTGATATCACTGATTCTAGGACAAGTTTTAATCTATTCACCATTACTTTGGATATCACCTTATATATGGTATTACATAAAGAGATCGGACAAAAATCATCAAAGGATGTGTATTCCACCTTCTTTGGAATCAACACAATAAAAGTATTATTCAAAATAATTTAAAACAAAGCCCCCTTTCCTTGATTCCTCCACCACATCCAAGATATCATTTGCAAGAATGTCCCAATTTTTTTGATAAAATAAGGCAGGGAAGCCATCCAGCCCTGGAGATTTGTCTGACCCTAGCCCAAAAATAACTCTTTTCACCTCCTCCAAAGACACCGGGTCAATTAACATTTTGTTATTTTCTTCCTTAACACATGAAGGAATGACCTCTAGAATTTGATGTATATCTCCTCCAGGGTTGACTTCCCCATTAAAAATATATGAAAAATGTTTAACTGCCTCCAAGTTGATCTGATTTAAATTTGAAAGAATAATCCCCGCTCTGTTCTTTATAGAAAATATCTTGTTTTGAGTCCTCCTAACCTTTACTTGATTGTGGTAGAATTTTGTGGTTTTGTCTCCATTCTTCAACCATGTTTCCCTAGACTTTTGTCTCCAAAAGATTTCCTGTCTAGCTAGTACCTCCGAGTAACGTTTATTTAAAGAATTTTCCTTATTAAAAACATCTTCATCCATTCCTTGACTAATGATCTTCTCATGAAGTGTTTTTAACTATTCTTCAATCCCTAACTTTTCATTTAAAATATAACCAAAGGATTCTCATCTATTCCATTTCTTGAATTGCTCCTTTAAAAACTATAGCTTTTTGAAAAAAATAAAGGCTTTATTACCTGATCTTTTCGGGATATGATGCCACCACTGCTCCACTAAGTTTCTAATGTTACTATCCCTTATCTACATTGCTTCAAACTTAAAAGGGCACCTCTCCAGAGCACTGTCATCTTGAATTTTGAGGCAAATTGGATAATGATCTGAGGTTGTTATAGGTAGAATTTTAGAAGCACAATTCCAGCGACTTTTTGACCAATCCCCAATAATAAAAAACCTATCTAACCGCTTAGATATATTCAAAAAACCACTCATCCTATTAATCAAAGGTGAAGTCCCCCATCCTAAAGGAAATTTCAAGAAGCCCATAATCCATTAGAAATGCACTAAAGTCTCTCTGACTCTATCTATTCCAACCCAAACCACCCATCTTATCTGAAGGATGGTGTAGAGCATTAAAATCTGCACCAAGAATGAACAAGCGTTCCCTATCAATCCTCAGAATGTCAGATAACTCAGACCATAGCTGCAATATCAAATTTGAATTGTTAGGCCCATAAATATTGATAAGGAAAAAGCTGGTGTGTAGCGGCTTCGATCTTATCTTCAGTCACTACCACCATCTGTTTGTCCTAATGACCTCCACATCAACAACCGAGTCCCACCAAAGAGCAGCAAGGCCTCCAGAAGCACCTTGAGATCCCCAAGACTAGATTTTCAAGATTGAAACTTCCTAAATAAAACACCAAAATCTTCTTCTTTAATCTTTGTTCCTTGGAAAAAAACAATGTCCCGTCTCACTTGATCAATACACCTTTTGATCAAGCAGATCTTGTCAGGGGCATTGTAGCCCCTGACATTGCATGAAAGGATCCTCATTTCTCCCGGTAAAAGGTATAACCTTTTCCTGATCTCAATTTGCTTTGGCCTGCTGCATTGTCTGCCATATCCAACTTGGCCTAGTTAGATTTGGCACCCGTTTTCTTTTTTTCTCCCACCTTCGCTTTTGTTTGGAGGGATAGTGTCATCTCCAGTGTTCTCTTATTTTGGGTCCCTGCAAGGTCTGTTAATCCTAGTTCATCATCTCCATCCTACGAGAAGGAAGACTCACCCTCATAGTTTGAATCTAGGAAATACCCTCCACTGTCCTTTACTCCTTCAAAATGACTTTCTAGATTTCTTATCGGGGATATTTGAATATCCTTAAAATTAGGTTCCTCCACATTAGGATCAGGGTTATCATTTGCATTTTTGAAACGATCTGAAATTTTTTTGGGTCTAAGACCATAGTGGTCTCCTTTTGAGTCATTTTAGTAAGATCCTCTGCTAGTTTCACCAATGTTGTCGAGGGTTCTTCCTTTTCCTCCACATGGGATACACCCTGACCAGAAATCTTGCATTCTAGAATTGTAGGGATTTTTTCTACTGTCTGATCTACAATGATTTCCCTTTGTAAATATCTCCTACCCTCGGAGCTGGTCTCCTATAGGCTCCAAGAGTCATCCTTCACACTCCTTCCCTGAAGAGTTACTGCATAACAAGATCTATTCAAAGAAAGAGGCACTTCTTTATCCAACATCAAAGAGTCACCTCTAGTTAAAACAAAGGAGTTTGATTCATTAACAAAAGATTCATCAATAACACCCTTCTGAGATTCAAAATTCTCAGTCTTGAAAACATGTACCAAATCATTTCCACATTTTGAATAATACTAAATCGCCTGATCCTTTTCATTCTAGTGTTGTTCCCAATGGTTACCCTTTGATAGCCGAATGATTTCCTCCACTAGCTGGTCCTACATCACAAATTTGCCTTTTTCATTTTTGTTACAAAAACTCAGGGGATGAATTTTGGTAGTAAAATTGGAACAAGATTCCATCTCTTCCTCCAAAAGTACTTTTTGCTTCCAAAACCTTGACCTTGTTTTGATTTCTAAGGTGTTAGGGAGATTGTGGATCGACTGCGAGTTAATACAAAACCTAGAGACCATGCTAAAATCAGAGGAATCTGCATATTCCTTTACCATAAAAAACTCTCCCAGTTAGCATCCTATTTGTTTTAGAGTTTCCAGATCCTTCTATTCCTAAGGAAGACTAGGCAGTTTTATCCAAATGAGGATAGTGTCCACCAAAGCCTCATAGGGGTTGAAGTTAGGTTTCCAGGTTGAAATGGTGAGTCCTTTTCCTTCCAAAAAACATGGCCCATTCTCTATTATCTAGTCTCTATCTTGAGTTGTTGGGCATACAACTTGATAGTATCCATTTCCTAGGGTTTTGAGATCCATCCCTTCCCCTTAGTTTTTATTACACCAGTCCCTAAACTTGGAAAAGGTTGGCCAAGCACCTCCCCATTTAACAAAAAGGGCTTTATCAAACAAAAAACTAATCAAATCACTCCATGCATCATTTGCTAATTATATAGAAAGAACCCTACTATATTATGTGTTAGGGTTTACTTCTAAAACCTTTACTGCCTTAGAGGAGGGTTTTGGTCGCCAAAAATTCTCCTGGACTGTTCAAAAATCCACTCTCGGGCTAGAGTAGAGATCCTGATAACCACCAAAACCACCAATTTTAGGAGCTCTTGAAGAGCTGGCATCACAATCCCCAAAACTATTCCATCCTTTAGAAGTCACTGTAGCCTTCCATGTCCACCTTTTTTGGTTGTTCTACTTCTGGAAGCCATTGTTAAAGCTCCTGCTAAGAGGCCATTTAAATCATGCACCACCTCTGTAGTGGAAATCCTCATGTTTCTTGAAACCTGACCTACCACTCTGGTCCGCCATACGTATCATCATATAAAAATTATTTCAATAATTAATATAATGTTACTAATGAAAAAATATAGAAAGTATATATATTGAGTGTGTTGGTTGTGTTTTTTTTTAAACACTATAAACTATATTTTATTAACATAACTATTATTAATTATATTGAAGAAAGAATAGGTTTTGTCTCTTTTCTGCAAATTGTACATAATTTATCCTTCGCTTTTGGGTTAACTAATGCACCGAGTACTTTCATGAGGTTGATGAATGAGGTATTGAAAAAATTCTTGGGTAAGTTTGTTATTGTATATTTGGATGACATTCAGATTTTCAGGAAGACAAAAGAGAAGCATTTGTTGCATTTGAGACAAGTTTTGTAGAGGTTGAGGCAAGAAAATTTGCTGATAAATCTTAGCAAGTGTACTTTCATGAAGGAAGAATTAGTCTATATGGGATTCATGATATTTGAGGATGGCTTGAAGATGGACGACCCTGAGAAAGTAAAATCAATTGTTGAGTGGCCTACATTGGAAAGCATTGGAGAGGTAAGATCTTTTCATGAATTGGCTAGTTTCTACCAGAGGTTCATTAGAAATTTCAATTTAGTTTGTAACCCTATGACTGAGACCAAGAGGGGAGATCAGAAGGAATTCCAGTGGACCACCAGAGCAAACAAAAGTTTTGAGTTGTTGAAACGGAAAGTGACTGAGTAGCCTGTGTTAGATTTACCAGATTTCAATTAAGTATTTCAAGTGGATTATGATGCAAGTAGAACAACAATAGGAGCAGTCTTGAGTCAGAGTAGTAGCTTATTTCAGTGAGAAATTGAATGATGTCAAGAGGAGATATTCAGTGTATGATCAAATATTTTATGCCATAGTTCAAGCCTTGAAGAAGTGGAGACATTACTTGTTGCCTAAAGAGTTTGTGTTGTATATGGATCATCAAGCCTTGCAGTATTTGAACAGTTAGAGTAAGTTGAATCAGAGACATATGAGATGGGCAGAATTTTTGCATAGTTCCACCTTTGTGTTGAAGCATAGAAGTGATAAGTCTACCAAAGTTGTTGATGCATTGCGTAGGAGAAGGAATTTGCTGATAGAGATGAGAGTGACAGTATAAGGATTTGAGGAATTGAAGACCTTGTATGATGATGACCTAGATTTTGTAGAACCTTGGAGAGCATGTAGAGAACTAGTTACAGTTGATAGAAGCAAGTGGCTAGATAACTTCATTCAAGATGGGATGTTATTTAGAGGAATAAATTTGTGCATAACTAAGAGTTCTATGAGGGATAATTTGATAAAGGAGAAACATAGTGGAGGATTAGTCAGACATTTTGGTATTGACAAAATAGTAGCATTGGTGAGTGAAAATTACAATTGGCCCTAGATTCATAAGGATGTTAGGAAATATGTGCAAAGTTGTAGAGTTTGTCAAGTTGCAAAGGGCAGTAGTCAGAATGTGGGATTGTATAAACCTTTGATAGTACCGGTAAGACCTTGGGAGGATATAAGTATGTATTTCATACTTGGATTGCCTAAAACACAGAGAGGGAATGATTCTATATTTGTGGTACTGGATAGATTCTTGAAGATGTCTCATTTCATAGCTTTTAAGAAGACATTAGATGCATTACATGTAGTAGACCTATTTTTCAAGGAAGTAGTGAGATTGCATGGATTACCTAAGAGCATAGTTTCAAACAGAGACACTAAGTTTGTTGGCTATTTTTTGAGAACACTTTGGAAGAAGATGAAGACAGATTTGAAGTTCAGTTCTACTTTTCATCCACAGACTAGTGGAAAAACAAAAGTAGTTAATTGAAGCTTGGGAAATTTGTTGAGATGTTTATTTGGAGATAAAACCAGAAATTGGGATTTGATTCTTGCACAAGGAGAGTTTTTCTACAATAATTTAGTAAACAGGAGTACCAGAAGAACACCTTTTGAGATTTTTACTAGAGCACACCCTAGAGGTATATCAGAATTAAGAGATATTAGCAGTGAAGACCAGCGAAGTTCAGAAGAAGAAGAATTAGCAGATCACATGAAGGACTTACATATTCAAGTTAAGCAACATTTGGAGGACATGAACAACAAGTATATGGAGAAAGCAGATGAGAAGAGGAAACATATGGAATTTGAAGTTGGCAATGAAGTGATGGTGTTTCTGAGAAAAGAAATATTCCCAGTTGGAATGTATAACAAGTTGCAGATGAGAAAGTTTGGACCTTGCAGGATTTTGAGAAAGTTCAGTTCTAGGAATGCATATGAAGTGGAGTTACCAGATAGTCTAGGAGTATTTCATCTGTGTTTAACATTGCAGATCTTCATCAATATCATGAACCAGAATTCAATAAAGGACAATATTGTATACTTGGAGAAACAATTGCCCCAGAAGGAACTGGATCAGATTGAAGACATTTTGGATAGTAGGATTGGGCGTAGTACCCAGAGTAGTCAGTATAAGGAGTATCTTGTGAAGTGGAAAGATAGATCAGTTGAAGATTCATCTTGGATTTCTCAGGAAGAGGTAGACCGCCTTGGTTTTCCTCTAACCCCAACAAAGTGAGACACACTTTTTTTTTCAACAACCTTGGATGTTTGATGTAGGAGAATCCTCGGTTCATAGCAATCTTGCATCAACCAAAAATATTTCTTTTCTATTTTTCTTTCTATTTGCAGTTTCAACATTTCTCTTTGTGTGTGTTGAATTTAGCTCATTGAAACCTGTGGAGTTGGAATTTTCTTGAAGACTTCATAATCTTCCTTATTCCCAAACCGTGGAGCATTTGGATCATTTTTTGGCAAGTTATCGCTACTGGTTTTCGGGACAGTTTTCTATTACCTGTTGCCTCGACCTATCTGCATTGGTAATCTACCTGATCCCTTCCGTAGATTGCAAAGCCTTGAGTGTTGATCTCAATGTTCCTTAGAATGTGTCTGACCTTTCCCCGTGATCTACACTTCATCCTTTAGATTTTCAGGAGGAATTTCTTTGGTGGAGGCCGAGCTTGTTGGTTTTACACATTAGCTCTTGTTCTTCGAGTTTTGATCCCTTTTGGGCCGACCGGATCCCCCTGGATCTTATAAATAATTTTAATAGAGAATTAGAATGTAATCAAGAATTTATACTGAGCTTAGAAGATAGATCTTAATATTTGAGGTGCCGGTTGTGACCTTTTCGGTATTTTGAGCATGTTTTAGCAGGTCTGTGAGCCAGTTTCTATAACCCGGTTGTTACCGGTTGGTTGTAATAAGTTTTCATGATATAATTCAATCTGTTATTCATTGCCTCCATCATGTTCCTTTGTTTCCATTGTGTTTAATCTTGTTGACCAGTCTGGATTGATCTCTTTGAGGTCCCTCCTAGCCGGTGACTGCTTCAGTATGCTAGTTTTAATTACACACTCAAAATTATTATGATAATATTGTTGTTGTTGATCTTATCAAATTTGATAAGTATGCATTTTACTTATATATCGTTATTAATGTGTAGTTTCATATTATTTATACTTCATAAGAGTGCAAAGATACATTATAATTAGTTTTAACATTGCAACTATTCAAATTATTTATCATTTTGTATAAGGGAGAGAAAAAGAATGCACAAGTGTTATGCATTTACCATCAGTTGATTTTCTTTTCAAAATAATTATCAAATATAAATTTAGTTCTTCAATTATGCCAAAAACTCCTCTAGAAATGATTACAAATTTATACCATGATCTAAAGTAATAGATTGTGGAATATCATGCAACCTCATAACCTCTTAAAAAATGTAAATTAGGTTTATTATGTAGTATTGTTTCTTAGGTAGGGATAATCATTAATTAAATTTACATAATTTTGAATGTCTCGCTTTGGTGGTAAGTCATTAGGCATAATATTGCTGATGCATAGAAAATTCCTAAAATCCTATTTATCCTGAAATAGGTTCTATTCCATGTACAATGTACATATGTATATAGTATGCTCTATTTCTTCTTTCTCTTTCAATCTAGTTAGTTTAATTTACCTTAGTTTTATCTCCTCCCTAGAGTTCTGAGGTTCTCTCCATGTTTGTCCTGGTCATGTTTCCCTTACTGGAGCCATAGGTAGACCCCTACAAAATTTATTGGCTCTCAAGTTTGCCAAAAAATCATCCCAAGTTCTTAAAAAACGAAATCAATGGCTAGTGTACGTTTGCAGGCTCTAGAATTGTGAGAGCTGCAATGTCCCATGAAACATTTTCTTTATGTCCAAGCCAGTTTCATCCTATTAGAGTGAGCCTATTATGATTAGCCCATGTCTATTCTATGCATGCGAAGGCTTTTCAAATATGACTAGATCAATCTGAGGAGTTGATCTTGCTACAATATGGTCGAATCAACGATCCACATTCAAAGTTTGAAACAACTAGGTCTAGCTTCCATTGGTTGAATAAACATGCAGTATTGGCAAAGTGACTGGTTTTAGCCATTTTTCTTCTTGTTTGGAAGAATTAAATACATCCTCATGACCTTTTTGGCAAGCACATTCTATTACAATCAATATTTTTTAACAAATTGAGCTCTTTATGATGATTAGGCTAAAGTTAGGGTTTTATACAAATTAGTTTGTAAGTGGATATTTGAGATAAAATTTTGTTAAATTTGATATTCTTGGACTTGCAATTATTGTTGTGTCTTAGTCTAAGTGAAGAATTGTTAAGAGTTGTTGTGAATTGTTATACTCGAACTTTATTGTAAACCTTAAGTCTGTAAAAATGTCTAGATCATCTTCAACAACCAAAAGAGGACTTAAGGAAGACTTTTCCATGCAACATCCTTAGTCTTCTAGAAGACATCTACATATCTATGGCCTAGATGGTCCAAATGACAATCTGATCGACTCCCTTGGAGGATACAAAGATGTGAAGTTACCAACATTAAGGTGGTCTTTTATTGATCATTGGTATAGAAAAATATTGGCTCACTTCCTTCTACAAAATTTCTGGGTGGTAGACATGGGCAAATTGGTGGTGCTCAATGTGTTTGTTGATGCTGAATTTTATATCTAGAGATAATTTGGAAATTATATGAATTAAAGGTAAGACTCAATTGAGAGGCCAACAAAGAAATTCTTTCTTTCCTACTTCTCTAAAGTTTCTTCACTTCTTGGCAATCAACAAGGATAACGTGGACCAAAGTTACCCAATTATGTTGGCATACATGATGTCATTTGAGCACCCAAGAAGTACTTTTGATCTAAAGGGTTTCATTCATAAGGTTAGGGCTAGTATCAAAAGGCACCCATTCATTCATGAAGTATTTTTTTATGAGGATGTTAATAGAAATTTCCTCAAATTGAGATAATGAAGAAAAGGAAAAAATGGTTTGGTATCATCAGGGGTGAAAATTTGAGAGCAACGTATAATTCTAACGATCTTTTGTTGATGAGTCAAAGATAATAATTAAGATTCAAAAGATGTTGGAAAATGTTGATTAATTGATGGTTGTAGAGAAACAAAGGCTTGTGCTACAAAGACATCCTAGTGATCTAGTTAAGCTATATGTTAGGGCTTAGAGTGAAGAGTTAGGGGATAAATCTCAAGTTGTTTTCCCTAACGAGAAATAAATTAATGCAAAAGATCATTGATCCCAAGAAAAAAGAGAAATCAATATAGATCATTGATGTTGAAGATGTAGCATATGAGCTTGTAGGAAAAGAGTTTTAAGAGTTTGAGTTGATACCTTTGAGGATGATTATGTATGTGATGCCTGCAAGTACAAGGGAGAAATATCTTAAAGTTTCCATAAACAATACAAGTGATATCAAATCTTTGGCTTGCAACAAATTTTAATTAGATGATAATTTTGAAAAGACCCAAAAACCAAGAGATTATGTGATGAGGGTAAAAAGAGATGAATACCGAAGAAGGATTGTATCAGAAAGAAATAATGTTGATCCTTTTGAGTAGTAGGAAGTGGAAAAGTAGGTTTTTGCCTCAAATTTATTTCAAGGTTGATAACATCACTCCCAAGCAAGGGAGACAAATGGTAAAGGAGAGTGGCATATTATTGTTTCAAAATTGAGACATAACAACTAAATGACCTTTGAAACTATTGAGAGAAAAATAGACAAGTGTATAGGAGGAGAAGGTTGCTCATAAGCTTTCTTTGGTTCTCGGTTTAGCCCTAGTTCAAGGTTTTGGTCTTTGTGTTTTCTTGTGGGTTGGGTTTCACATGGTTGTCTACCTTGGTCGATTGCATTTAGAAGTTGAGTGTGTATCATGGTAAGGCTTTAGGAAATGCATGGCCAAAAAATCAATAGAAAACAAAGAATTAAGAAACAAAATCTTATAATTGATAAAAGTGTAGAGGTTGTTGAAGGAAGCCATTTTGAGAGTGCTAGTGTTGGATCATCCAAGGTTGATTCTCCTTTGATTTTCTTTTCATTGACTCGAAACGATGTTAAAGAACAAATAGAAGAGATTCATGAAGCACTTAATGATGATTGGATTGATTCAGTTTGGGGTATAAAGTTTGGTTAAATAATGCCATAGCAATAAATTTGGAGTACAAGTTCCAGCTTTTGAGTTCGTTAGGGATTGATATCTCAAGTAGTTACATCTATTAGTTAAATACGAATGTTGATTAAACTATAAATTATAAATTAAGACATTGTTAGGTTATTAAATAAAATCTCTAAATAATAATTAAATTATTAACTATTAGTTAATGTATATTTTATTAAATCAGTTAAATATGAAATAATAAAAACAAAAGGAATAATATGAATTAATAATATAATAACAATTTACTTAATTTTTTATATGAAAAATTAATATAGAAATGAATTGTCTAAATTTAAATTAATAATTAGTTGAGTGATAATTATATGGAGTTAAACTAAGTTGATTGATTATTTAAGTGGATTGTAATTTTGAATTAATATGATTTCTTCAACTTGTTTTGTTAATTTGAGTTAAATTAAGAATTTGTATTAATGAACTAAATTAATTTGATTGTTAACTAAATTATTAATTTAGATACATGTAGTTTTAATTTTTTCAACTAGTTAAATAAATTGTAAAGGAGGAAGATACTTCCTTTTTATCTCAATTCTAAGCTCTACACCAACTTCTTCCATTGAATACTCATTTAGACAAAATTATTTTTAAAATAAAAAATATTTACATTAATTAAAGTGAATAATTAGTGTTTGCAATTTTCGATCTAATATTTTCAAAATCAAAGTAATATGTTTGAAAACTAGAAAAAAAAAATTAATAAATAACTAAAGGGGTTTGAAAAAGGAAGACATTAGCATATGTTAATAGGTTGAAGAGTAGTTTAGTAGAAACAAGAAAGAGATTGAAGAGATCAAATGAGACAATAGGCTCAATATCAAAATTTTATTACAAAGATATTGTAAAACTCTAGGTAGATAGCCATTTTGATTTTCTTCAAAATTAAAAAATTTAATAAATAATATAAGTTAAAAGGGGAGATGGAAAATAATAATAAATATATATATGAATAAATTTTCCAACAAATTTGTCTCTAAAATTTTATTTCTCCAACTCACTTTCTCTCTCTTTGTATGTATGTATATGCATATGCATATGCAAACGCATATGTATGTGTGTGTACATTTATATTCATATGTATATGTATTTGTACTTTTTAGATCTATTTAAAAAAAGACTTCATATCTATACATGGGACTTTGAAAAAAGATAACTTTTTAAGAAAAGTCCAACTTTATTTTATTGTGAAAATCTATTGTAAATAAAAAATAGATAGATAATCACATGTGTCATATGGACGAATGTCTAACTCATATATTGGATGCTTATCTCAAATTGAACAAATTTATATCATGTATGAGTAGAAATACCTCATAAAAAAATGAATGAACTTTTAACAACTTGAGTAAAATAACAAAAATGTAATGATTCTTTTTTGGGTGTAATGGTTGCGTTATTACATAGTGTATCATAGAAGGATTTGAAAGCTAGGCCTTGAGCCTACTATGAATTGCACAACTTAGAAAGTCATGGTTTTTAGGAAATAGAAAATGGTGAAAACAACAACTCATGCTAATATTGTTGAAGGTAGAAAAAGGATAACAACACACTCAACTTTGAACCAATATTAATTAAGAAAATTTTGAATTCTAGAAAATAGAAAATGGTAAAAACAACAACTCATGCTAGCATTGTTTGAAGGTAGAAAAGGGATAACAAATCACAAGGGAACAATATGGTAGGGATATGTAATAATAAAAATATGAAAAGAATAGATGGACAAGATCAATTCCTTTGACTAAATAGTGCAAGACCTTATAACAAGACAAGCCAACATTAAAAATATAGTTGAAATTAATTTTTATAATTCTTATAGAAATTAACTCACATGAAAGTGTAATGGACATTGTTGTACCTAGGAAAGAAAACTATATTATAGAACTGGTCAAGGACTTAAATAAGATCACTCTACCTAAATTTGATGGCAATAAAATTGTATGAACGTGTAAAAAATTGGCTTAATGAAGTGGAAAAATAATTTGAATTAAGAGGCTATAACTAAAAAAATAAAGAACTATGGGGGTCTTACTAGCTCATTAGGGAAGTAGCTAATTGGTGGACTAATACCAAGGAACAACATAGATAAAGGAAAGAAACCATAGCATGGGAGTAATTTGTTCACCATTTTCATAAGAGTTGGCTACCACAACTATTTTTCAATGAAAATATGATTGAGTTCCACAACCTTTGACAAAGGTCCTTAACAATTTAAGAGTATGTGTCAATGTACCAAAAGGATGAAAGGATCAAAAGAAGAAGATTTACTTTGGGTGTTGAATACAAATATTAGGGTGGAAGTTCATATGGATGGTCTAGAAAACATAAATGAGGTATTATAAAACATTTTAAATAGGAAAAGAAGTTACAAGCCAAGTAGTTTTAGAGTGAAATTTTAACAAAAATAGAAACATAGTTTTTAAATAGAAAGAGGAGTTCAAGGGGAATTAAACATAAAAAAATATTAAAAAATTAACTCATTGGAGAATAAAATGCCACCAAATTAGAACTAAAATAACTGTTATAATGGGTACAATAGTAATAGGGGAAATTCTAACGAGACTAAGTAAAGGAATTTTAATAGGCTAGTGTACTCGTGAAGGTTTAATGAAGGAATAATAGGTCCTAGGAATCTAGGGCAACATGGACTATCAAGTGGATGTTTTATGTATAGTGAAAATCATTTTTCTAAGTAATTTACAAGGATGTAAGGTTATATTAGAGAAAACTACCCTCAAAGAGAACCTCTACAAGGGGTTCATACTATAGTTAGAAACCAAAAGACTCAAATGAAGAATGTTTATAGAAACTATAGGTACACTTTCAAGGAAATCAATTTTAATTATAGATGACATTTCTCTAGAGTTAGCAAGGAAAATGTCACTAAAAGTTAATTATATGGAATCATAATGAATGGTTTAGTATGGGGATAAGATAGTTAGGAAGGTGAAATAATGCTTGTCAAATTCTAGAACGCAATTTCTTGAGTTTAAAAAATAGATTTTTATATGGCACCCTTAGGGTCATATGATGCAATTGTTGAGATGATTTTGCTAATAAATCACCAAGCGAATGTAGATTGTTGCAATAAATTAGTAGAATTTTGAGATGATGAAGAGAAAAGGATCAAATTAAAAGGAAAACTTAGGCCCATAAATAAGGAAAGCATATAGAAAATATAATTGAAGAAGGAAATGAGAATGAGAGCTCAAATGCATATGGCTGTATTGGATGAAAAGAAAGAGGAAAATACTCCAAATATAAAGTATTATCCCTTCCTTCAAGAATATAAAAAAATATTCTAGAAGATTTTTATGGCTTCCTCCTAAAAGAAAATTTATTTTTCTATTGCTATAGTACCTAAAGTTGGCCTTTATCAAAGACATCTTAGTTGAATGAAAACACTAAATTCTTAGACCTTAAGATGTAGTTAAAGGAACCAATTGAGAAGGGATCAATAACATCAAGTGTATTTTCATGTCCACTTTCTAAAACTAGTAAATTTAGGAGCATTATAAACCCATCTTATCTTCCGATGGATTGATTGGAGCAACTAGGAAAATAATTGTATTTAATCTTTAAATTTATCAAACCTAATCATTAATATATAAAAAAATAAATACTAAATAATTTATTTACCCGCTCAAGTGAGGTGTTGGTCTACAACAATGGATAAATAACTAGGTACTACACCTAACTCAGAGACATGAATTCTTTACTGAGCAACTATTAGAATCCATCACGAAGGTTTATTTATATTATCAACCTAAGGACATTTAACTTGAAATGGGACAACATAGTTTGTTCACTAAGAGCTTCTAGGAGGTATTTTCATCCTAAACTTGAACATATGAAATGTTGGAATGAATCTTCACAAAAGGAAATACTATTAACTATATTTTAATGGAAAGAGATCCTACTTCTTATTCTAAAATGAAAATTTCCTAGTTAAACATAAACAAATACTCTGCTTTGTTAGACAATTCAAATAGCTGGAAGACAATTGAGAGGGGGGGTGAATCAATTGTCACATATTACTAGAATATTTAGCAATTAAAACTTTAATACCAAAACCCAAAACATTAATATCGAAATAATTAAACCAAATACTGTAATAGCAGTTAAACCAATTTAGCATAAACAATAATCAGAGAATAAATACCATCCACATGACACCAAGATTTATACATGGAAAACTCGGTAAAGGGAAAAACCATGATGGGAAGCCTACCCACAGTCAGATAATACTTGTACAGTAAGTATGTGAATTACAATTGAGGGGCATGCACTTGCAGGAAGGCCAACAACCTAGAGTGCACACCTCATCACAAAAGGAGTCTCACTGAGTACATAGAAATCCAGACTCCAATCTGGAAGAATGAATGAACTGGAAAGATAGAATCTCCTATGCCCGAGTACATTTCCAATTAAGCTCAATATCAGAGGACTAAATCCTCTTACATAAACCCAACTCTATCTCCAATGATCGACCAAATCCTCTGCCTGAATGATATTACATTATTCACACATTACATATCCATATCTCATTCTTATATCCTTATTGTCTACAATGAGATCTTACATCATATATATACAAACCCTCAACCATAAACAATCAAGTTGGCCACTAGACAATAAACCAATTACATAATTACAAAACATGTCGGCCTTAGACCAAAAAAATAATATCCAACGCATAAGACATCCTGAATACACATCGAGAGGTCCAATCCACACGTTACATTAAGTCGTTCCATAACCTAGATCAACCGGGACCTAATATAGGTCCACATGCTAAAGAAATGATCTCCATCCACCAAGTCTCAAATATGATTACCATCAGCATCCTGAATCCATACCAGAAGTTGCACCAACACCACTTATGCATATCATCAAAGATATTCATCAAAGCTCTATCGGTGAAACCCTCACTGAAACCACAAACCAAGCTTCCAAGCAAACATGATAGCATCCAATCACTAGACCAAAACCAACTTAATGAATATGAACATGAGTATCATGAATAAGCCAATTCTATAACCAAACCATACCGGAGTATATCGGATCATGTTGGATCCAATCCAACCAGAAACCATACCAGTGTTGACATCAATGGCAAAACATCAATGCAACGCATAATCAATTCCTCCAAATGGCCAACAATCTCCCCCTTTGACATCAATGGCAACACTAGATGTGAAAAACATCTAAGTACCAAGAAACGCCAAATAAGTATCCCCTAATGGAAGACAACCAACAATTTCCCACATAAAAATATAGCAATGAAATTTTGAAATAAAGACCAAACTCCCCCTGTGAATGATATCTTTGTAAAGCTCTAAATTAAACATATATCTCTCCCCCTAATGTATACAACTCCCTTTTTTCTTTTTCACATCAATATCTCTCCCCCTTTGACATCAATGCCAGAAATCTGACATAAATATCAAAGCAAAAACATAACCCATTGAAACACAAAGCTAACTACTCCCCCTGAGCAGTAGCATCCCCACATCAGTGTCAAAATGAATGATATCTTTGATAATACATACCAGACTGATGCTAAAACATATCAATCATTTCTCTGTCGGAGGGGCAGAAACCCCTAACATCTCTCTTAGGTACTCAAATGGTTCTTTAGGTAAATTTTTAGTGAAAATATCTGGAATCTATTCTTTAGTGTTCACATAAACCAGTCTAACTTCAATTTCTTCCACCTTCTCCTTCAAAAAGTTATACTTTGATAGATATGTGCTTTGTCTTAGAATGAAATACCAGATTCGTTGATATGTCAATAGCAGTAGAGTTATCATAGTGAATAACTACCGGTCTAGTGCTTTGCACTTTGATATTGTTCAACATTTGCTTCATCCATAGAACCTGTGTACAGTTAGTAGCAGCAACAACATACTCAGCTTTAGTAGTAGATAAAGAAGTGTTAGGGTTTCAAGCAGATCCGAAGTAAATATGAACTAACAATTATATGTAGATTTAAATACAAAAGATAAAGAAATAAAATAGGACACAGATAACACAAAGATTTAACGTGGTTCACCCAGAATGGGTTATGTCCACCATATACAGCCATCCAATCTTTCTTATTATCCAACAAAAATAGTACATCGACCTTACAATGTCTTAAGCATCCCAGTCGCTTATAACATGTGTTTTTAGGGTAAAAACAAAGTTGGCCTTTTTAGGGTTTTATTACAATGTCAGTTTTCATCAAAAAAAAAAAATACCTGAAATTCCCCACTTTTCTTGGGGGCTGCCGCCCCTGGACCTCTGCTTGGGGCCCGACCCGACCTCAGACCCCTGCAAGGATACGTGCTAAGTGTATAGTACTTTGCTGATTAGTCACCACATTTCAACAATCTCCCACTTGGAGACTGATCAGGCTCCACATTGAACAATCTCCCACTTGGAGATTGATACTACACAACACCACTGCACATGCAACATCTGCTAGATAAAACACTAGGAATCGACTGGTATAAATTCCACAATTATCAATCAAGAAGACCAACAAAAACTGACGAAGAAATCAGCTTCTCCTGTGGAACTACCTTCGTGAACATATTGGCAGGATTCTCACTTGTGTGAATCTTCTCAAGCCATAACTGACCCTCCTCCAAAATAGTCCAGATGAAGTGGTACCTGAGCTGAATGTGCTTTGTCCTTAAATGAAAAGAAGAGTTCTTCACAAGATGAATGGAACTCTAGCTATCAGTATACAATGGGCAATCCTCCTATGTTTGACCCAATTCCTCCAAAAAACATTGTAACCAAATCATCTCCTTGCTGGCTTCTGTAGCAGCAACATACTCAGCTTCAGTGGTTGAAAGTGCAACAACCTTTTGTAGCCTAGAAATCTAACTAACTGCAGTTCCCCCTATAGTAAAAACATACCCTGTAGTATTCCTCCGTGAATCAATATCACCTGCCAGATCAAAGTCAACAAATCCACTCAAAGCAGCATTACATCCTTTGAAACATAATGCCTTCGTAGTGGTTCCTTTCAAATACCGAAGGATCCATTTCACAACATTCCAATGTTCCATACCTGGATTACTCATAAACCTACTCACAACTCCCACTGCATGTGCAATATCTGGCCTTGTGCATACCATTGCATACATCAGACTTCCAACAACTGATGAATACGAGATGTTAGACATTTTATTAACCTCTTCCTATGCCTTTGGGCACATCTCCTTAGTCAATTTGAAATGACTAGCCAAAGGTATACTAACTGCTTTTGCATCCTGTATGTTAAATCTTTTCAACACCTTCTTTATATACTCACTTTGGGACAAATTCAAGGTTCTATTTTTCCTGTCCCGTGTAATCCTCATACCCAAAATTTGCTTAGCTGCACCCAAATCCTTCATAGCAAATGACCTGGCTAATTAATGTTTAAGATCATTTATGTGTTCCATGTTAGACCCAGCAACAAGCATGTCATCAACATAAAGCAACAAGATAATATAACTACTATTATCCAATCTCTTAAAATATACACAATGATCAGAATGACATCTATGATAACCGTGTTCAACCATGAAGCTATCAAATTTTAAATACCATTGTCGGGGTGCTTGCTTTAGGCCATACAAACTTTTCTTCAACCTGCATACCAAGTTCTCCTTACCTTTGACCTCATATCCCTGTGGTTGCAACATGTAAATTTCCTCCTCCAAATCTCCATGGAGAAAAGTTGTTTTCACATCTAATTGTTCAAGATGCAAATCATCTGTAGCCACAAGACTAAGTACAGTTCTAATTGAAGTCAATTTTACAATTGGAGAAAATATTTCATCATAATCTATACCCTTTTTCTATGCAAAACCTTTTACCACAAGTCTAGCCTTATATCTTTTCTGACCTCCTTCCTCCTCCTTCAGCCGATAAACCCATTTGTTAGGCGAGGCTCTTTTTTCTGCAGGTAAAGGGACTAAGTCCCAAGTCTTATTTTTCATCAAGGAGTCCATCTCCTCTTTCATGCCTAGCTCCCACTGTTGTTTAGCATCCACCTGCATTGATTCTTCATATTCTTCTGGTTCACCAGAATCAGTTAATAATATAGAATACAAAGAAGGAGAAAATATTTTAGGGGGTCTACTTGACCTCGTAGAATGTCTAACACTTGCAGGAGTTTGTGGGACATTCTATTGTTGCTGAGCATCAGGTACCTATAGCATTTCATTTTTAGGAATCTCATCCAACACCACATATTCTTGCTTGTCCTGTTCATGCTTCTTTTCCTGCATTTGTTCTTTATACATAACCTTCTCATTGAATATAACATCTCTATTTCTAGTTATTTTCTTACTTTCAAAATCCCATAACCGATAGCCATATTCATCTATCCCATATCCAATGAAGGTACATTTATGAGATTTAGCATCAAGCTTGGTTCTGTTTTCTTTATCAGCATGGACAAAAGCTTCACAACCAAAGGTTTTCAGAAAATAATAATTTACCTTTTTACTAGTCCATGCCTTCTCTGAAATACCACCATCCAAAGGGGTTGAAGGTCCTCTATTTATCAAATAGACAGCAGTATGTACAACATCTGCCCAAAAATGTAAGGGCAATCCAGCATGCAATCACATGCTCCTCGTGCGTTCCATGATAGTCCTATTCATTCTCTCTGACACACCATTTTCCTGTGGAGTTCCTAGAACTGTCTTCTGCTTTCTAATCCCATTTAAGGAGCAGTAATCTTTAAATGCCTTGCTGTAATACTCACCTCCATTATCTGATCTGAGACACTTCAACCTTTTTCTTGTCTCATTCTAAACCAAAGCTTTCCATTTCTTAAAAGTTTCAAAAATATCTGATTTTTGTTTTAGGAAATATACCCTTGTTTTTCTGGTTGAGTCATCAATAAAAATAACATAATAACAAGAGCCACCAAGAGATGATACCTGAGCCGGTCCCCATACATTTGAATGCACAAGCTCGAACTTCTCACTCTTCTTTTCTTTCCCAACCTTGATAAATCTGACTCTTTTCTGTTTTCCATAAGCACAGTTTTCATAGAACTCTAAATCAATCTTCTTTAGTCCTGGCAATAGATTTTTGGAGTGAAGGATTTTTATCCCTTTCTCACTCATGTGCCCAAGCCTATGGTGCCACATTATCAAATCTGTTCTTGCAACATCTATTGTTGTTGTCTTTGCAATAACTTTATCTGTAGTAGCTAAGGTAGAGTAAGTGTTACCAGTACACAGATATAATGTGCCTACCTTCACACCTTTAGCTACTACTAATGATCCTTTATTGACCTTTTAGATACTGTCTGAGAAGGTAACTATGCAACCTTCACTAACTAGTTGCCCTGCAAAAATTAAATTTCTTCTTCAGTTAGGAACATGTCTTACCTCTTGCAGAAACCAGTCATTACCATTATGCAACTTGATCTTTATCTTTCCTTTTCCAACAATTTGATAGGGCTCCTCATCACCCAAATATACCTGTCAAAAATCACCTTGAACATAATCTATTAAATATTTTCTATGGGGTGTAGCATGAAATGAAGCCCCAGAATCTATTACCTAGGAATCATTAACATTATCCAAACATAAGATTAAAGCATCTTGTAAAGTATTACTTGCAATATTAGCTTCCTTATTATCGTTTTCATTTTTGTCTCCTTCTTTGTTTTTCTGAGACCAACGGTCTTTCTTTAGATGACCAGGCTTTCCGTAGTACCAACAATCTTTCTTTCCTCTAGATTGAGAGCATCCTTTCTTTGACTTCCCTCGTGACTTCTCATTCCAAGGGCCTTTTTTTCTTTCCTTTGATCTTCCTCTATTGTCCACATTCAAAACACTACTTGATGATGTTGGAGTCTCACCTATGCTTTTCCTTCGCCTTCACTTAGGATAACACCAACAATATCATCAAATACCAAAGTATTTTATCCAGAGACAGAGTTACTTACAACCATAACCAAGCTATTCCAACTTTTTGGCAAAGAACATAAAATCAAGAGAGCCCTAACCTCTTCTACAAAAGTAATTTTTACCGAAGACAATTGACTGGTAATTGTATTAAATTCATTTAAGTGCTCCACTACAGATCCTCCATCACTCATTTTCAAATTAAACAAACGCTTCATAAGAAATACCTTATTCGAAGCTGACGGTTTCTCATACAACCTAGCCAATGTCGCCATCAAATCTACAGCCATTTTTGCTTTTGTTATATTGAAAGCCACATACGGTGCAAGGCACAATCGAATGGATCCCAGTGCCTTTCTATCTAAAATGTCCCATTCTTCATCTGACATTGTGGTCACTTTCTTTGTCTTTCCTTCTAATGGCCACCACAAATCCTTTTGATATAGGTAATCCTCCATCTGCATTTTCTATAACTGATAATTCTGGCTGTTAAACTTTTCGACCTTGAATTTGGAATCCTCCATTGCTCCCACTCAAATCTGAAAGTCTTGCCAATTTACAGAAAACCTCGCTCTGATACCAATTGTTAGGGTTTCAAGCAGATCTGAAGCAAAAATGAACTAACAATTATATGCAAATTTAAATACAAAAGATAAAGAAATAAAACAGGACACAGATAACACAGAGATTTAACGTGGTTCACCCAGAATGGGTTACGTCCACCATACACAACTGTCCAATCTTTCTTATTATCTAGCAAAAATAGTACATCAACCTTACAATGTCTTAAGCATCTCAGCCACTTATAACATGCATTTTTAGGGCAAAAACAAAGTCATCCTTTTTAGGGTTTTATTACAATGTTAGTTTTCATCAACAAAAAAAAATAGGATACGTGTTGAGTGTACAGTACTTTGCTGATCAGTTGCCACATTTCAACAAGAAGTACATGATTGTTTCTTGTTGATCCATGAAACCAACTTCTTTCAAAGAAAGAAATCTCCACCGGAAGTACTTTTTTGGTCATCAACATCTCCAGCCCAATCTGCATCTGTATATGCACATAAAGTAAAGTCATCATCTTTAGGGTACCAAAAACCATATTCTAATGTACCTCGCAAGTATCTAAAAGTCCTTTTCATTGCACTCTCATGATTTTCTCTAGGATCACTCTGATATCTAGATGCTATACAAACAACATTCATTATGTCAGGCCTAGTTTGAGTCAAATAAAATAGACCTCCAATCATAGATTTGTATCTTGTAGGATTTACCAGTGTAGAAACAACTTTCCTTGTCAATTTCTCACTTGTAACCATAGGAGTACTTATCGGTTAAGAATCTCCCATACCAAACTTCTTCAACAATTCCCTAGCATACTTAGTTTGACAGATGAAAATACCTTTGTCAGTTTGAGTAATTTTCAAACCTAAGAAAAATTGCATTTTCCCAATCATAGACATTTCAAATTCTTTCTCCATATTCTTAGAAAATTCCATGCACAACTTATCTTCACCTCCAAAAATAATATCATCAACAAATACTTCAATAATCAATATATCATCATTAGTGATCTTATAATATAAACATTGCCAGCATCACCCTTAGTAAAACCAAGCTTCAAAAGATATTTATCCAACCTTGCATACCAAGCTCTAGGTGCCTGTTTCAATCCATATAACGCTTTCCTTAACCTGCAAACCATGTTTTTATCATCTGATAGTGAAAAACCATCAGATTGCTCAATATAAACTTCCTCATCAAGATCCCCATTAAAAAATGCACACTTAACATCCATCTGATAAACCTTGTAGTTTTTATGGGAAGCATAGGCAAGAAATAATCTTACAGCTTCAATCCTAGTTATAGGTGCAAAAGTCTCTCCATAATCAATTCCTTCCTTCTGAGAATATCCTTTACAAACCAATCTAGCCTTGTTCCTTATAACTTGACCATTCTCATTCAATTTATTCTTAAAAACCCATTTAGTTCCAATAACATTCTTATTTTTAGGTCGGGGAGCTAAAGTCCATGTGTTATTCTTCTCAATCTGATCTAATTCTTCTTCCATAGCTTTCAACCAACATTTATCTCTACATGCTTCAATTACTGATACTGGTTCAACTTGAGAAATTAAACATACCTCATTAGTTGTCAGTCTTCTTCTTTTCATTGCTCCATTGTTCTTATCCCCAATGATCTGATCTTCTGAATGATTCAGTCTCACATACCTAGGAGTCTTCTAAATATATGTTCCTCTTGTCGATTCTTCAGTTATTGTTGAATTTTTTGATACTGCCGAAGTAACTGGTTCAACACACTATTCTGGTAAATATGCTATCAGTTCAAATATAATCATTTCCACCACCGATTCTTTCTCATAAACTCTGATTTGACCTCTATTCAACTCATCCACCTTGACATTAGCACTCTCCACAATTCTCTATAATCTCTTATTATAACATCTATATTATTTGCTTTCATTAGAATAACCAAGAAATATGCCTTCATCATATCTAGAATCAAATTTTCCAATGATATCATCTCTCCTGATATAACATTTATGACCAAATATTCTAAAATACTTAACTGTAGGTGTATTGCCAAACCATAATTCATAAGGTGTCTTACCGGTTTCTCCTTTGATATGTACTCTGTTGAATGTATAAACTGCTATGCTCATTGCTTCTCTCCAGTAGATATGAGGTAGACTATCTTCCATCATCATTGTTCTAGTAACATCCAAAATAGTTATGTTCTTCCTTTCCACAACTACATTCTGTTGAGGTGTCAGGGGAGCAGAAAATTGTCTCCTTATACCATACTTCTCATAAAAGTTATTAAACTCACCAGATGTGAATTATCCACCATGATCTGACCTCAAAAATTTAATCTTCAATCTTGTCTTAGTTTCCACTTTAGCCTTAAATATTTTAAACTTTTCAAAAGCCTTAGATTTATCCCTTAGAAAAGTAACCCACACCATTCTATAATAATCATCAATGATTAGCATAAAATATCTATCACCTTGAAAAATTTTAACTCTAGCAGGGCCACACAAAATAGTATGAATAAAATCAAGAACATCATTAGATTTATCTTGTATACTCCTAAAAGAGGTTCTGGCCTATTTACCCATTTGACATTCTTTACATACCAGATTATAGGGCTTGACAATCTTAGGTATATCTCTAACTGCCTTAGTTTAATTGATCTTTACAATGCAATCAAAATTCACATGACATAGCCTCTTATGCCACAACCAACTCTCATCAATTTGTGCAATCAAACATGTCTTCTCACTGGAATTCAAATGAAATATATTACCTTTTGTCTGTGTACCAGTTGCAATCTCCAAACCAGATTTGTTAATGATTTTGCATTTTCCATCCTTCAACTGTAATTGAAATCCCTTATCCACTTATTGTCCTACACTCAAAAGATTATGCTTTAAACCTTCAACAAAATAAACGTTATCAGTATATTTCTTACAATCCAATGATATAGTTCATTTTCCTTTGATCATGCATGCTTTGTCATCTCCAAATCTAACCAGACTGCCATCAAATTCTTACAAAGATAGAAACTTTCTTTTATCTCCAGGCATATGATGTGAGAATCCACTATCAATTACCCATTCATCCTTGTCTTCAATTTTAGCAGCAAGTGCCTTCTCTTCAGGTAAATTCTCTTCCAGTGCCGAAACATCTTCCTTGATAGCCAAGAACACCCATTCATTTCCATTGTTGGAACCACTAGTAGAGTCTTCTATCGGTTCATCATCAGAGTCACTAATACCTTCCTCATCTGCTATGTAGCATGATTTGTCTATGTTTTTCCTGTACTTATACTTGTTTTGATATCCAGGGTTAGGCTTAAAAGATCTTCTAACTCTTTCTTCAAATCTTGAATTCCTTTCAAGACATCTAGATGCAAAATGACCAATCTTATTACATGAAAAACATTTAAAAGGTGTTTTTCCTTCATACTTACTTCCTACCGGTCCTTTAGGTACTCTTATATCAAATAGTGCTTCAAGCTGCTCAAACTCATCATCTTTTCTCTTCATATCATCTAATTCCTTTGCATATAAAGATTTCCATTCTTGCTTACCGGTTGATGATGTAGATGCATGAAAAGAAGGTTTAGACTTCACAGCTCCAGAAGGTCCAAATTCTTCAAGCTCAAAAGAAAATAATTTCCCAACCAAGGTATCTCTATTGGCAGGAGCATTAGTCATTGTTATCAATTCAGTAATTGTAGTATCCTTCATCTTGTAAGCCAGTGGTAGGGCTCTCAGGGCTTTAGAAGCAATTTCATCTTCACTCAAAGTTCAACCAAAACATTAAATTCCCGTAATAATCTCATTTACCCTTTCCATGAATGTAGTAATCCTTTCATCTTCTTCCATCTTCAGGTTTTCATATCTCACTCGGTAAGCACCAAGTTTAGCAATCTTCATAGTAGGGTCACCTTCATTAAGAGTCTCCAACTTATCCCATATAAAATTTGTAGATGATTTATCAGTTAATCCCATTATTTTCTGATCAGAAAGTGCACACAAGAGGGCTTCTCTTTCTCTACAATCATTCTCAAGCTCCTTATCCAATTTTGTGGGAGGAGGATTGCAAGATGCTGGATTATGAGGTGTAACACGATTCTATGTGATCTCCTGAATCTCCTTTCCAAGACATCTCAGATGAGTATCCATCTGAATCTTCCATACTGTGTAATTTATTCCATCAAGCCTAGGAATATCTCTCTGAAAGATAGCTCCAGATGAACTAGATGAACTTGAACTAATAGATGCCATAAGATCTTCCTCAAGTGGTTAAGCTTTCTGTAGTGAGGACCAAAGCTCTGATACCAATTATTAGACAGTTCAAATAACTGAAAGACAACTGAGAGGGGGGTGAATCATTTGTCACAGATTACCAAAACATTTAGAAATTGAAAATTTAATATCGGAACCCAAAACATTAATACTAAAATGCTTAAACCAAATACTAGAATAGAAGTTAAACCAATTAAGCATAAAAAATAATCAGAGAATAAATACCATCCACATGAGACCAAGATTTATACGTGGAAAACCCAGTGAAGGGGAAAACCATGGTGGAAATCCTACCCACAGTTAGATAATACTTTTGCAGTAATTATGTGAATTACAATTGAAGGGCCTGCACTTGCAGGAAGGCCAACATCTTAGAGCGCACCGCTCATCACAAAAGGAATCTCATTGACTACATAAAAATACACACTACAATCTAGAAGAATGAATGAACTGCAAAGATAACATCTCCTATGCCTGGGTACAATTCCGGTTAAGTTCAATACCAGAGGACTAAATCCTCTTACATAAACCCAACTTGATCTCCAATGATCGACCAAATCCTCTTCCTGAATGATATTAAATTATTCGCACATTACATATCCATATCCCATTCCTATATCCTTATTGTCTATAATAAGATCTTATATCATATATATACAAACCCTCGACCATAAACAATCAGGTCAGCCACCAGACAATAAACCAATTACATAATTACAAAACATGTCAGCCTTAGACCAAACAAATAATATCCAGCACATAAGACATACCAGAAACACATCGAGAGGTCCAATCCACATGTTACATTAAGTCGGTCCATAACCTAGATCAATCGGGATCCAATATAGGTCCACATGCTAAAGCAATGATCTCCATCCACCAAGTCTCAAACATGATTACCATCAACATCCTGAATCCATACCAGAAGCTGCACCAACACCACTCATGCATATCATCAAAGCTCTGTCGATGAAACCCTTTCCGGAACCACAAACCAAGCTTCTAAGAAAACATGATAGCATCCGACCACTAGACCAAAACCAACTTACTAATTATGAACATGAGTATCATGAATAAGCCAATTCCATAACCAAACCATACCGGAGGATGCCGGATCATGCCAGATCCAATCCAACCATAAACCACACTAGTGTTGACATCAATGACAAAACATCAATGCAACACATAATCAATTCCTCCAAATGGCCAACATGCTCTACCTTGGCTGCAAGAACATTTACAAAATTATAGTTTAGTGGCTATAAGAGCATACATCGATCAGTTTATTGAAAATAGAATAAAGCTAACATGGAAAATGAAAGTGTAGAAAATAAACATGCAGAATCCTTACCAAGTGGCCCCCCTTGGATGAGTCCTAGGTGAACTAGTAACTACTAAATTAGATTGTTCAAATCACACAACCATATCAGATATTGAATTGAATGAAAATTGAACTTTGTTCTTCTTCTTAGAAATATTTGATCAGTACAATCGAGATAAACATAAATTCCACTAACTTATTAAGAAATTCGAGGAGAGTTTATATAATGACTGAGTCCTAACAATCTTCCATAATAGCTACTCCACTCCTAGTATATGGGAAGAGGACTTTTATTGAAAAATAAAATCTAAGAAGCCAAGAAGACCAAAACAGAGTAGAACTTTGTTCCAAATTTGCATTCATTACAACCTTTCTTAAATTTGCTCCATCAACAAACATGGTAATTAAATGGAAGAGCAATTGCCCTCTTGACTGGACCTTGAAGTCTTTAAATGACACAAACAACTTGTATCCACATTATAATAGTCTTGACTTCTTTCTGCTTTGTTGTTCAAGACTTATTCAAAGCTCCACCACCTCTTGCTGATAGCTTTTAATCTCATCTGAACAACATAGGACTCCTTCAGCTAGCTACATCGCCAAGGTTAACATACCAAAAATCTAGTAAATTCATGATTACTTAAAATACAACATTTAATATTATCCAAAGATAAGGATATATTTGTTGGCATTTGCATGAAGATTGCATTTGAAGAACTATTATGTTGTCATTGATGTCAATAGTAACTGGTAATGATGTTGTAATAATGTTGTTTTGCAACTGGTAGGTGAGCTAGTGAAAGAAACTAGTATTACTTGAGAAGAAGTGAGATCAATCGGTAACCCTACATGTTGATGTGCCAAACCCTAACTGATGGAGCTTGGTGAATCAGTTGTATTGGTTTATGATCAAATGATGAATGGTAATGATTATGCCACGTATGCATGTTGTATGAGAAGAGTTTCAAATGGTTTTATCTTGGGAATGAGCTAGTACATTGCATGAAGTGGAAACCACATGATGAGTTATAGGGATAGATGAAGCGGTGATCAAGGAGTGGTCGAGGTTGTCTTGAATGATGTGCAATGATTTCTATATAATCCAATGGTCATACTTGAACTGATTTGTTTGTAATCTCTATGAGATCTTAGGTTTGTGATGTGTTACCCACCTATTGTTTTTCTTATAAGGTCGATGAGTTCTTTTGTTGTAGTGTTGGCAATTTTGGTTGAATGTAAGAGTGATTGGTTTCTGAACTAGGAGATGTATTCGTAGTATGTGTAAAGGTAGATAGGAGCATCAAAAGGATCTGATCAAGCAGAGTAGTTCTATTCACTAGATCAGCAAACCCTGGTTGTTCTCTAACAATTACAATAGTCAAATCCCTTAACAAGGTAAGCACTAACAGGCTTAGTGTTATATAAATCCTCTAACCAGGTGATCCATTAGCTTGGATTTCAAATCCTCTACCGAGGTTACTCCTAACAGGGTATTGTTTCTAATAGGGCATTATAGTCAATCCCTTAACTAAGTGGTCCCTAGCAAGATCAGTTCTTAACAAGACTTTCTGTAAAGCTTTAACAGGCTTGGCTCCTAACATGGTGAACTTTAGAAGAGTATAGAATACTTGTGGGTATTCATCTCCACTATGGTTTTTCCCATTTTGGTTTCCACGTCAAAATCATTATGTTAAGTGGTGAATGTTTTTTGTGGTTATGTTTGCTATGGTTAATTTGCTTAACTGCTAAATCCACTTAGATATGATATGATGATTGACAGCAATCTGAAATGTGCTTTTACTTTTGTTAGTAAGTATTTGGATGTTTTGGTTAAATGGTTTGTGAGTTTCAGAGTTGTTTTACCATTATTCTGTTATGATAGTTAGCCGGTGTACTTGACAATGATATTGCAATTTGTTAGTTCAGTGTTTGAACCAGTTAGCTCTGAGTTTGACTTGAGAGTTTTTTAGTTTGGTGAAAGCTTAGTCAGTTTTCTATCTACTGATTCACCCCCCCCCCCCCCTCTCAGTAGTTGACTAGATAATTATTGATTCATCATACCATCAATTGGTATCAGAGCATTTCAGTTCCTCTAGTGTCTAAGCCTAACAACTTGAGGTAAAGATCTTGAAGAACATGATGAAGAAAGAAGGTCTGAAGTTTAATAGGGAAAACTATAGAATATGGAGTGATAGAATGAAAATCTATATCAAGAGTCTAGGAAGTCAATACTCAGAACATGTTGTTACTTAATATGTTGCACCTAATGTGACTATGTCTGATGATCAAAAGAAAGAGGAAAAGAAAATATTCAAGCATTGGAGGCCATTTTTCAGTTCTTTTTTGGATTCAGAGTATGTTGATGTCCATGGTATATTGATGTCCATGGTCTGCAAACTGCTTATGAGGTGTGGAAGAAACTTTAGGAAATCTATAGCAGTGATATGCATGTGAAGATTTCCAAAGAAGAGAGTTTGAGAGGTAAATTTGATGACATGCGGATGGCTGGTCATAGGATCAAGGAGATAGTTGGTGAGATCAAGAATGCTGGTGGTAAAGTGGAGGATGCCATAGTGGTTAGTAAGGTGTTGATAACCCTTCTACTGGTCTACGCTATTCGAGTTGCAACTATTTAGGAGCTAAAGTCTATTGATAAAACTAAGGTAACTCTTGACTCCATCATTGGTAAGCTTACTACATTTGAATTAAATGGTTATGATGGTAGTGCTCATAAATCTGAATCTGCATTTAGAGCTTCAGTTTGTAACCCACCTATGAGAAAAAGTAGAGATGTCAGTCACAATTATGAATCTAGATCCAGTAGAGAAGTTTATGATGAAGATGGTCTGATTGAGCTTGAAGCATTGTTGGCCAAGCGGTTACCTAGAGGTACCAGTAAGTATAGAGGTAAATTACCTTTGAAGTGTTTTGCATGTAACAAGATTGGACAAATTGCAGCTAACTGTCTTAATGGTGACAATGAGCATAAGCGTGAGAAGTACAAAGAAAAAGGCAAAAGAGATTGTCTCATTGCAGTTGATGGTGGTATCACTGATGAGGAATCTAAGGGAGATGCTAATGAATGCATTGTCTTTGTTTTCGTTAAAGAGGAAACATCTGATTAGAAGGCATTAGTTTCTTGCATGGATAGTTCTGATGATTGGATTATAGATAGTGGTTGTTCACACCACATGACTGGTGACCGGAGTAAATTTCTTACTCTGAAGGAATTTGATGGAGGAGTTGTGAGATTTGGAAATGACTCACCTTGCATGCTAAAAGGAAAGGGAACTATTTCTCTTAATGGAAAGAGTAGTGCAGATGATGTCTATTGGGTTGAAGGATTAAAGCACAATCTCTTGAGTGTATCTTAGCTCAATGATAGAGGTTATCCATTGGAATTCAAGAATGGAATGTGAAAAATCTATGGGAGAAAAGGTGAACTGATTGCAACCGGCAAGCAGACAAAAGGTAACCTATTTCACCTAAATCCTAAAGTCAACAACTGTTTAATTGCTAAAGTAGATGATAGTTGGATTTGGCATCAAAGATTTTGTCATATAAATTTTGATAACATTGTCAAAGTTAGTAAGTCCAAGTCGATAAGAGGTTTGCCTCAGTTGGACAAACTCGTGAATGCTCTGTGTAAGGAATGTTAGTTGGGAAGGATGACATCCTTAAATTTTAAGAGAAAATATTTTTCAGCAAAACATCTGTTAGATTTGGTTCATACAGACCTCTGTGGACCAATAATAACAAAAAGTATTCAAGGTGACATATATTTTATGATCTTCACTGATGATTGCTCAAGAATTATGTGGGTCACATTCTTGGAGGACAAAACATATGCCTTTAGTAAGTTCAAGGCATTCAGGGCCTTAGCTGAAAAGGAAAGTGGTAAGAAGATAAAGTGTTTGAGGACTGATCAAGGAGGTGAATCTACTTCAGAGGAATTCACTAGATATTGTGAAGACAATGGAATTAAGAGGCAACTTTCTACACCAAGGACACCACAACAGAATGGTATTGCAGAGAGGAACAACTGGTTAGCTGTTGAAGCTGCTAGAATGAGGAAGTGTAGAAAAAACTTTCTAGAGAGAAGCTGTTAGCACATTTGTCTACAGTATGAACCAGATATTGGTAAAAAGAGGTAAGGATAAAACTCCTTATGAATATTGGTATGGTAGATCACCTAATGTTAGTTATTTAAAGATTTTTGGCAGTAAATGTTTTATCAAACGAGGTGACTATGTTAGTAAGTTTGAGACTAAAAGTGATGAAGGCATATTTCTTGGCTACTCCACCAAGAGTAAGACCTACAAATGTTACAAAAACTGAATAAAGATAATCATTGAAAGTGTTGATGTCTGAGTGGATGAGCATCCTAAAATTTCAAGAGAAACTAGTAAGAAAAAGAAGGAATATGAACCTTGCATTCTGATTTTGGAACCAGAACCGGTGAAGTCAGAAGCTGATGAAATAAATGTTGTAGTACCAGTTCAACCAGAACAGGTAAATTTTGAAGAAGATGATGATGATAGTGAGGAAGAAGAACCTGAAGATAATGATCATGTTATTCCAAGGCATGTGAGACTCAATCATAATCCTAACCAAATTGTTGGAGTTAAATATGTTGGAGTATCAACCAGAAGAAGAATCAATGAGAATTCTTGCATGATCTCCACTATTGAGCCTAGAACTGCTAAGGAAGCATTTGGAGATGATCACTGGTTCAAAGATATGGAAGAGGAGCTTGAATAGATTGAGAATAATAATACATGGACCCTAGTACCCAGACCGATGAATAAAAATGTGATAGGAACTAAATGGGTATTCAGGAATAAACTAAATGAAGATGGAGTAGTATTCAGAAATAAAGCTCGACTGGTATTGAAAGGTTATGCACATGAAGAAGGAGAATACTATGGTGAGACATTTGTACCAGTTGCTATATTGGAAGGTGTTAGGACTCTACTTGCATTTGTAGCATACAAGAGATTCAAAGTATATCAGATGGATGTGAAGTCAACATTTCTAAATGGAATACTCGAAGAAGAAGTATACATTGAGCAACCAGATGGTTATGATTTGACTGATGCAAAGGATATGGTGTGTAAACTTCACAAGGCACTATATGGTTTTAAGCAAGCATCAAGAGCACGGTATGAAAGTCTACATTCACACCTAATGAAGATAGGTTTCTAGAGAACCAGTGAAGACAACAATATATATCTCAAATCTGAAGGAGATAAGATATTGGTTAGTGAAGTGTTTGTAGATGATATCATATTTGAAGGCAAAGATGACATGAGTGATGATTTTGCAAATGAGATGAAAAGTGAATTTGAAATGTTTCTAGTAGAAGAGATAAAATTCTTCATAGGTTTGCAAATTCAGTAGATGAAGAGTGGCATTTTTATCACATAGTCTAAGTATGTGAAAGAGGTATTGAAGACATTTGGAATGTGTGACTATAAACTAGTTGGGACACCAATGGTTATAGGTTGTAAACTATCTAAGGAGGATGATGCAGAATCTGTTGATGAAAAGGAGTACAGATCAATGATAGGGAAACTGCATTATGTTGTTCACAGGAGACTGGATATTGCTCATGCAGTTGGTTTAGTTGCCAGATTTTAGAAGAATCCAAAGGAGACACACTTGATAGAAACCAAAAGGATACTCAGATATTTGAAAGGTACCATTGATTATAGATTATGGTATCCATATGCAGGTAACTTTGATTTGAAGGTTTATACAGATGCAGACTAGGCAGGTAATGTTGATGATAGGAAGAGCACAACCGATGGTGCATTATTTCTTGGAGGAAGACTTGTATCATGGAGCAACAAGAAGCAGAGTTGTATATCACAGTCCACTACTGAAGCTGAATATGTTGCAACATATATGAATTGTACCCCGACAATCTAGATGAAACATATTCTGGAAGGATTCAAACTCAAGATTACAGATCCAGTAAAGATTTTATGTGAAAACACCAGTGCAATAAATATTTCAAAGAACCTGGTGTTGCATGCTAGAACTAAGCATATTGAGTTGAAATATCATTTCTTGAGAGAGAAAGTGTAGAGTAAAGATGTGTCATTGGAACATGTATCTACTAAGGAGCAACTTGTGGATATCTTTACCAAACCTCTGCCTAAGACTACTTTTGAGTATCTTAGAGGTTAGCTAGGGGTTGTGCCCCTACATGAGGTCAATTGAGCAGATGTGGAACACATCAATCCTGGAGCTAATTGAAGAATCTTGCAGTAGGATTGGTGTAGAGTGGAGTTATTCCATAGGGGGCATCAAGTTGCAAATTGTTGATGCAAAATAGTGTAGTATGACACTACATGTTTTACTTTCACTTTGGCATTTTTGTCAAATGGGGAGAAGAAAAATATGATTATGGGGAGAAGAATTGTATGACTGACAAAGAGAAGCTCTATAGCCAATTACTAGTTGAAGACTTGGTGAATCAGTTGAAGGAGAGTACATGGTAAAATGTAAACTAGGATTCCTATACACAATCATCACAATCAAGGGTATTGATACTTGTATTGCCATCAATGCCAAAGGTGGAGATTGTTGGCATTTGCATGAAGATTGCATTGATGAACTATTATGATGTTATTGATGTCAATAGTAACCAGTAATGATGTTGTAATAATGTTGTTTTGCAACTGGTAGGTGAGCTAGTGAAAGAAACCGGCATTACTTGAGAAGAAGTGAGATCAACCGGTAACCCTACCTGTTGATGTGTCAAACCCTAAGCGATGGAGCTTGGTGAATTGGTTGTATTGGTTTATGATCAAATGATGAATGGTAATGATTATCCCATGTATGCATGTTGTATAAGAAGAGTTTCAAATGGTTTTTGGCGCGTAGAGATAACAATTTTATCTTGGGAATGAGCGAGTACATTGCATGAAGTGGAAACCGCATGATGAGTTACATGAATGGATGAAGTGATGATCAAGGAGTGGTTGAGGTTGCCTTGAATGATGTGCAATGATTGTTGTGTGATCCAACAGTTATACTTGAACCAATTTGTTTGTAATCTCTGTGAGATCTTAGGTTTGTGATGTGTTACCCACCTATTGTTTTGCTTATAAGGTCGATGAGTTGTTTTGTTATAGTGTTGGCAATTTTGGTTGAATATAGGAGTTATTGGTTTCTGAACTAGGAGATGTATCTATAGTATGTGTAAATGCAGATAGGAGCATGAAAAGGATCTAATCAAGTAGAGTAGAGGTATTCACCAAATCGGTAAGCCCCTATTGTTTTCTAACAATTACAACAATCAAATCCCTTAATAGGGTAAGCTCTAATAGGCTTAGTGTTATCTAAATCCTCTAACCAGGTAATCCATTAGCTTGGATTTCAAATCCTCTACCGAGGTTACTCCTAATAGGGTATTGCTTCTAATAGGGAATTATAGTCAATCCCTTAATCGGGTGGTTTCTAATAGGATCAGTTCTTAACAGGACTTTTTGTAAAGCTTTAACATGCTTGGCTCCTAATAGGGCAAACTTTAGAAAAGTTCAGAATACTTGTGGGTATTCATCCCCACCATGGTTTTTCCCATATGGGTTTCCACGTCAAAATCATTGTGTCAAGTGGTGAATGTTTTTTGTGGTTATGTTTTCTATGGTTAATTTTCTTAACTGCTAAATCCACTTAGACATGATATGATGACTAACAACAATCTGAAATGTGCTTTTACTTTTGTCAGTAAAGTATTTGGATGTTTTGGTTAAATGATTTGTGAGTTTTAGAGTTATTTACTGTTATTCTGTTATGACTATCAACCGGTGTACTTGATAGTGATATTGCAATTTGTTCGTTCAATGTTTGAACTAGTTAGTTCTGAGTTTGACTTGAGAGTTTTTTTTTAGTTTGGTTAAAGCTTAGTCAGTTTTCTATCTACTGATTCACCCCCCCTCTCAGTAGTTGACCGGATACTTATTGATTCATCATACCATCAATATTTATATTACATCCATTAAACTATAATAACATCACCATAAGGAGTTTTAGGATATAAATGATATGTTCAACATAATGATTGAAAAAGACACTATGAAAAGTATATATCCCTAATGGAGTTTACTTTAGTGGCGAATATTTCATGTCGACGACATGGAAAATGGAAAATATATTGTACCACCGGGGGTGACCATGTCGCTTGGAATTTATAAATATTCTTCAAATGCATGACCGAATTGCCCATTGTTTTATGTAATTAATTGTATCTATGTGAAGATTTCGCCAATAGAATCCACATTTGCTACACGGTAAATTCAATTTTTTTGCCTACACTCTCTGAGGTTGCCTTAATAGATGGCCATAATTTACCAATAGCCATATCAAGATTTATTTTCCAGGAGGACACAATTCATCTGGCATTTTGTAGAAGCGTTTCTCAATTCACCCCAATTTTCACCAGCTTTATTATATTTTCCAATTAACTGGTCGACCCATAATCGCCTCAGAAATTACATAAGACGTGTTATAGTTAAGAGGAATTCGCCAAATATTCGTATACCATATAAATTCCCGCCAAATTTGCCAAATAAGGATTGGTATAAATACATTCAAAGATCAGATCTATCTCTACACAATTTGGTCGGTTTTGGGCTCTCAATTTGGATCAATAGCAAAGTTTTAGACCAAGAACAACCATTGTCGTTGACTGCATTGGTGACTGCTAGTGACTTAATAGGTGAGTGATCATATTTTTGTAGTGTTATAATATTATACTTAATTCATCTCTATCTGTTTGCACTATTGAGTTCATTCTTATTTAGTGCGGACGTGTTAGTGTTAGTGGTCACCTAGGAGACCTCAAACATCTAGATTGTAGGCCATAAGGCCAACGAATCATATAGTCTAGTCTACTTACTATTATTACTTTTTCAACAAGTTGATATTATTTTGCATCCTTTATTTCGTTGGAGGTGTCAAATAGGAAGAAGGGTAGGAATCTTGAATGTGGGGAAGTCCAAGAGAGGCCAAAGAAAACAAAATGTTGTCTTCGTACTGTTGGAACCCTAAAATTTTAAAATTTTAGAGTTCCAGATTTCTATGTTCAATCGTGTGTAACATCTATAATCAAGAAGGTTCTTCCATTTCCAACTCTAAGAAACCAGGTTTGGTGCATAAACAACGTAGTCGATTTCCAGGTATGTATGTAGTTGCAAAGGCAAAATCATTCTAGGTACGCCTTTTTGAACCATAATTTCTTCTCACCTAAACACTATTATGTCAATTTAATTGTTCATATGCATTTTGTATATCATAAATATGTTCTATGCCAAATTGTAGATCCTCTTGATAATAGTTCTTGTTTCTCTTGAGGCTAATCTATGTGCATTTTCTTAGAATGTATAAATCATGAATTGAAAGGTCATATTCAAGAATTGATAACTCTTTCCCATTAAACCCTTATGTCAAACTAATTATTTGTGCATATTATCTTCATCTTAATGAATCTCGATGCTGAATTTCAAAGTTTTGTGCATCTATTTGCTATTTTTCATTGGCTAAAACCAAATGGAGTTTTTTTAGAATTGTTGTTTGCAGAATTACAATGTTGACCAAGTGCTCTCTTTGGATTTTAACATCTATTGGCCGAATAGATATCTTATTAGATGAAATAGTCCACATGATTCCCTGTATGGAAATAAAACTATTTTCTAGGTTTCAGATCTTCGTTAGTTCATTTTGAAGGCATAAGTAAAGACAGTTTTTAGGTGTTTGTCAGTGAAATTTTTAGGATTAAAAAGTTGTCAAATTTGGTGATTAAAATCTCCGCGCTCAGAAAAGATGTTGGAAAACCATTTGGTGAAAGTTTCTTTGGTATATGGGACTATGTTCCCGTAAGATTTGATGAAAATCAGAGAAGTTCTGACCTGCCTTTTAATTATTTTCTGACTGATCCCGACATAAAAATGCGTCAGAAAAAAAGTTTTGAATTTGAATAATCAGATGACAACCCACTTAATTTTTTTATGTCAAATACTTCTATTTTAATTTTCATAGAGTTCAGAGCTCATTTGATGTGCTATTTTAAAATTTATATTGCCTGCGACTAGCTCTGACAGGCCAGTTTACAAAGCAAGTATCAAAATTTGGCGAGCTACTTGAAATTTGAAATAAAACTCATGTTTTATTTCAATTATCATAACTTTTGGCCAACTTTTGTGGCATTTGGATACCTAGTTAGTCGGCAATGAAATTACTCCAAAATAGGCCGCATGAGAAATTAATTTTTTTATTTTCTTGCATAGTTTGAAGCAGTTTTAAAAGGAGAAGTCTTCATTGCCATTGGGTATCGGTGTAGGATATATTGTTCTAATCTTGAGAAGGTATGCTACCCCGATGGATCCACAGTGAGGTAATATATTTTTAATTTTTGTTTTGCGAATTTTGCAAGTATATATTCTATTGGAATTGATTGATTTTTGCAAGTATATATTCTATTGGAATTGCCCTAAAAGGGTGAAGATGCATTCTTATCACATGGTTGGAATATTGATTCACGAATGTCATTTCCAAAAGGGAAGTATATTCTTATCATATCACACTACCTTATGTTATTCTTTGAACGCACATCAAGATGAAACTTATATATGTTATTTACCCTAGATAAGTGCTTTGAATATATATATTAGGGTAAAGTGTTATTTTATATAAATGGATGTTATGTTTGCAAAATTTATTTTCTTAAAATGTAAATACTTTGGTTTTATTGAATTATTTTAAACAAGTATTTATATAAAGATTATTGACTTTTCAAACTAAAATCTAAGGTGGAATATGTTTAATTTTCAAATCAAGGAATTTGATTGGCTTATCTTGTGGTGCAGGAGATATTGAAAAGATGCTGAATATTTGCCGAGGAATTTCATCAAGGCGGAGAATAAAAGACACATTATTAAAGCACCATTTAGTATTTTTTAGGGTTCTCATTTGTAATTGTTTATTAAACCAGAGGGTGTGTCCTTTGAATGCAATTGTCTGTAACTCCCTTCTATGTATGAAAGGGTGTGTCCTTTCATATATGTCATTTGATTCACATACTTATAGGGAGTCATTTTTGTATGTAATGAGGGGGGAAATACTACTGGGAAGGACTGCAAGTTATATGTATTAGGGAAGTCTATAGGAAGAAGAAGTATCTTTTTGTGCAAATAGACTATAATGGAGTATCTTCAAGTGCATCTTATGTATGCAATCATTTCCTAAAGATTAATATACAAGTTTCACTGTTTCATTTCTAAATATTGTGCATACTTTTGTGTTGATGAGTTATCTTTGTCCTCTTGATAAATCTATCATTTGATTTGCTATGATGTGCCATCACATGCTATTACATTAAATATGAGATTGGGTTTTCATTGTTTGTGTAACACATACTGAAAACTTCATAGTTGATGATTAATATTGTCTCTGGAGTTGATAAGATCTCTTGTCCACAAAGTGTCATAAATATCCCTGGATAGAGGCATTGGTTTGTTATTTATCTTTTAAGGCCCTGGTTTGTTATGCATTTAAGGTCCTTGATAGAGAAAAATTCTTCCCAAACCCTATATGAACTGATCTTTGCATAATTCTTTTAAGTCTTGAAAGCATCTTATTCTCAAGATACAATCATAATCATTTTCATTTATTTTCAAAAGCATTCACTTAAAGCACATAATAAAGCATAATTGCAGAACAATCATTTGCCAGTTTTGTATTTGCTAACCATAAAGCTTAAATCCACTTTAAATAACTCTTTTTGTGCTTGAGAGGGAGAGGTATACCCACCTAGGTTCAGTGGAGCCTTACGTGCAGAGGGATTTGGTCTTTGGCCATCCCTTTTCATTGGCCAAGGCTAGTTGGATCAGTTAAGGGCTTGGAAAATCCTTAAAATTTCCAATATGTGGTTTTGGGAACCAATAGATTGGTGACTCTGTTGGGGACTTGTCATACATAGTTTGACATTGACCTAGAAGCTCTAGTGTTTTTTCATTAAAGATTTTATAAGTTTTGTTTTCCCAATATAGGTCACACAACATATTGGTGACTCTATTGGGGAGTTGTTTGTAAAACATCAATTCCAGAATCTCATTTAAGGTGCTCTACTGGAAGGAAGAACCCATGACCTTAATAAGTAATTTTTCCTCCATAGGAGGTGGTGACTCTACCTAATAAGAAGTTTGATTTCAATTGGTGACTCTACTAAGGGAAGAGACCCAAAGGGAGATGAAAAATTTCCTTTTTGAAAATGTTTCAAAGAAAGCCTTTTATTCCAGATGGCATTAGGCCGTTGGATCTCAGTAGCTTTCAATGTATTCCAAACAAGTTATTCCCTAAACTTTCACAACTTGTAGCAAAATTCCATGGGGAATATGATGAATCAACAATTGATCATTTGGATGTATTTTATACATTCATAAAGGATTATGAGATTTATGGATTTTGATCTCATCATGGAGGGAGTTGGAGCAATGGTTCCTTGATGTATTTCATGATGCGGGTGAAGAAGGAAGCATGTGCTATGAGCTAGAGGAAGATCACAAATACACTATGGAAGCAAAATCTTATGTGTCTCCCTTGGATGAATTTTTAAATATAAAAAGACAATAAGATGAATATGTAGTAGATTTCTTCATGAGGATGTTCAAAGTTTATCAAGAGATATCTTCATATTTCAAGCCTCCATTTTATGAGTTATTAAAAAAGATACATAAGATAGGGTATGACTCTCAGTTGTATAATTTCCTCAGGTATCTACTTGATGAAATGATTGCAGAAGATAATGAATGCAGGATAAAACTTACAGAGGACCCTGATGAAGAAGGAAGTTTGGATCAGATTGAAGAAGATTCCATTATTGATGGGACCTATATGGAAGTAGACAATATGCAATATCAAAATGATGAATCTCTCGGTGTGGAAGAAACTTCCAAATTATTAGACATAGAATATCAAAAATACATTCAGAAAAATGGTCCAAATTTGTTTCAGAATAAATAGATTAATGGATTAAGGCCCATGCATGGTGTATTTGATGAAGTAAGTGATGATTCCCAGGAAAATATGTCAAAGGAATTCATACACGGTGATGAGTATAATAGGGGATGTGTGTCTAGAAATAGTTTTTCAAATCTTCAATACAACAAATCTCCAGAGGAAATTGAAGAAAGGTTTCCAAGATATGAATTCTTTTCTAATCCATTTTGTGAAATAGATATACATACATTTTATGCACAGTAGGATGTCTCTGTAGAGGATATTTGTGAAGACATTATTCCAAAAGATAAAGCATGTGATCAACCACAAAAGATTTTTTATGAACGTATGCATAACTTTTATACTCATCCATTTTGTGGAGAAGTAGAAGAAAATATGCATGAAAATAATTTTACAAAACTAGTATACACAGAGACTATAAAAGAGAACATGACAATACTGCACGGTAAGCAGGATGAAATGTTTTTGCAAAATAATCATGAGGATAATATATGCCCAAATCTATTATATCATAAAAGTGAAGTATTTCCTCAAGGTTTGGATAATACTCTAAGAGAAGGGAATTATAAAGAAAATCTACCACAAAGGTTCTCTCTCAAAAATAATGTCAAATTTTTTTCAAGTTTTCACTATGATAAAATGATATGTGAAAAGGGTTCCTATGTGTGCCCTATTTTCCTAGTTAAAGGAAATGAAATATTTTGCCAAAATAAAGAGATGGTAAAAATGAAAAATATAGATTACAATTGGGGAGGAGTAAAGCATTTGGAATGCTACAACAAGGGTTGTGCAGAGCCTAATGCAAATATTTCATTGGGAGATCCAAATATTTTTCAAGGAAGAGGAAGTGGAGAGGCTTTTATTTTCCCTCCAAAGAATATTGCACAGTTGGAAAATACATTTCAAGGTAAAAAGGATATTCAAATTTATGATTTTGAAATGCTCTTTGAAAATTACACCCATGTAAAAATTATGTATAGTGAGGTTCATTTATTTTCTTCAAGAAAGGAGGCATATGATGAAACATTAGGGTTTTCATTTGAATGCCAAGAATAATGGAAAGATGAGTATAAGGTTAAAAATCATAAAACACAATTTGCACCAAGATGCGAGTGCAATTACTTATTTGTAAACCAAGTAATATTAATGAAATGCATTTGTGAGAAATGTGATAAAATAGAGAAGAGGATTATAAATGTTGAGGGAAGTGAGTAATATATTCAGAAAGTTCACATGGTTACAGAACCAGAGTCAAGTGTTTGACAGAGGGAAAAAGTAATATCAATTTTTTGGGGGCCTAAGGCCACCCAATTTAATTCGGATCACAGTTTACATAAGGGAATGGTATCGAATGGTCTTCTTATCTAGAGATAGCTAAGATCTCGCTATGCTCACATGGAGCATACGTCCCCAGAAAGAGCCACTGTTGGAACCCTAAAATTTTCAAATTTTAGAGTTCCAGATTCATGCCAAAAAGAAAATTTCTATGTTAAATCATGTGTAACATCTATAATCAAGCAGGTTCTTCCATTTCCAACTCTAAGAAACTAGGTTTGGTGCATAAACAAGGTGGTCGATTTCCAGGTATGTATGTGGTTGCAAAGGTAAATCATTCCAAGTATGCCTTTTTGAACCATAATTTCTTCTCACCTAAGCACTACTATGTCAATTTAATTGTTCATATGTATTTTGTGTATCATAAATATGTTCTATGCCAAATTGTAGATCCTCTTGATAATAGTTTTTGTTTCTCTTGAGGCTAATCTATGTTCATTTTCTTAGAATGTATAAATCACGAATTGAAAGGTCATATTCAAGTATTTATAGCTCTTTCCCATTAAACCCTTATGTCAAACTAATTATTTGTGAATATTATCTTCATCCTAATGAAGCTTGATGCTGAATTTCAAAGTGTTGTGAATCTATTTGCTATTTTTTATTGGCTAAAACCAAATGGAGTTTTTTCAGAATTGTTGTTTGCAGGATTACAATGTTGACCAGGTGCTCTCTTTGGATTTTAACATCTATTGGCCAGATAGATATCTTATCAGATGAAATGGTCCACATGATTCCATATATGGAAATAAATCTATTTTCTAGGTTTCAGATCTTCAATAGCCCATTTTGAAAGCAGAAGTAAAGACAGTTTTTAGGTGTTTGTCAGTGAAATTTTAGGATTAAAAAGTTGTCAACTTTGGTGATTAAAATCTCCACGCTCAGGAAATATGTTGGAAAACGGTTTGGTGAAAGTTTCTTTGGTATATGGGACTATGTGCCCGTAAGATTTCATGGGAATTGGAGAAGTTCTGACCTACCTTTTAATTGTGTTCTGACTGATTCCGACATAAAAATGTGTTAGAAAAACGTTTTGAATTTGAACAATCAAAGGACAACCCACTTACTATTTTGATGTCAAATGATTCTATTTTAATTTTCACAAAGTTTGAAGCTCGTTTGATGTGTTATTTTAAAATTTATATTGCCCGTGACTAGCTTTGATAGGCCAGTTTACAAAGCAAGTATCAAAATTTGGCGAGCTACTTGAAATTATTTCAATTATCATAACTTTTGGCCAATTTTCATGGCATTTGGATACCTAGTTAGTCGACAATGAAATTACTCCAAAATAGGCCATAGGAGAAATTAAATTTTTTATTTTTTTGCATAGTTTGAAGCAGTTTTAAAAGGAGAAGTCTTCAATGCCATCTGGTATTGGTGTAGGATATAATGTGCTAATCCCGAGAAGGTATGCTACCCTGATAGATCCATAGTGAGGTAATATATTTTTAATTTTTGTTTTGCGAAGGGATACTATAACACAAAATTATATTTCTTAGGTTTGCATGTACAAGAAGTATCTTTTTACTTAAGAAATTTAATAGAGTATTTAATTTTCATAATGATTTTTTACCATTCATGTAAATACCATAGAAAAGGAAAATTATTATTTTAAAGATTATATATTCCACATTTTATGACTTTGAATTTTTTTTTTGAAAGAGAAATATTTGTGTAAAAGGAATAATTATATTTTACATATAAATGTTCTTTAATGCATAATATTCGATTAATAAGTGGATTTTAATGTTATGATCTTTTAAGCTTTCATTTCTCTTATGTTGATTTAGAGAGAAATAATATTTCCAAAGGGATTTGTTTTTGATAATAAAATCAGCCAAAAACGAGGGGGCTGACCCATGGGTACAATTAAGAGAACAATGGAAGGACCATTGTCCACAAACGATCAACATAGAAGCAACCTTTTACCTCTATCAAAAACAAAAACCATCTTACGAGAGTTTATCAACAATAAAATACTACTAGTCAGAGTATACTTCCAGTACCATGTAGGGCTATAAGCATTAAAATATAAACATAAGCCGAAACTAGACCTATCTAGCCTACTACACCGCATAGACAAAAAACTTCTCCACATGCAGAAAATTAATTCTTTTTCCCACGACTCTTCTTAGGGAGTTTCTTCTTAGCCCATTCCTTAGTGAGGAACTTGAACAGGCCTTTAAATTCCTCGTCCTCCTTGCCTTTACCTTTGTCTGCGCTATCTTGCAAAAGGCACAGAGTAGTAGCCGAGCATCTCATGACATTCAAAGTGAATTTAGACACATTATACATCTTGGACTCCGTCGCCTCCAGTCTGCTGGTAATCACCTACAGGTTGTTAGAGAGGGCTTCTATCTTTTTCCTGAGCTCAGCCAGGTTGGGATCTTCTTCCTTCACACTAATGGCCTCTTCAACAACCAACATTTTCTCAATCTTGAAGGTCAAGGAAGGGAAATTGGCTGGCTCCAGACTCATAGAGGTGGTTGGGCTTTCAGAAACATGAGTTGAGCTCACAGAAAGGGGGGAATGTTTATGCTGGGCCTGGGGGGTTTTATCAGTCGGAATGGAGTTGCCTGTGTCATGCGAGGAGGAGGGGTCTCTTAGGGATTTATCAAAGGGTTTAGAGGCCAATCTGCTAGAGCGGCGGGGAGTGTTGGTGTCTTTGGTAAAGTCCAGGTCCGAATCAATTTCTTGGATTTTAACTTTTATAGGGGTTCTGACCTCCTCCGAGGAGTGATTCTTGGTTTTCTTGCTGGAGGAGCCAAGTTCCGTGCAACAGGGGCTTGAATCATTAATGGCCAGAGGTTGGGTTGAGGGGTCGACATTCTGCATGGAAAGGGATTTGTTACTATTGGAATTTTTGGAATTTATTAAGTAAAAATTTCTCTTAACATTATTAAATGTAAATAGACAAATTTTTGAAATTTTTTAAAATGATTAGTGTAACTTTTGAAAGATATCTTTGAAAATCATTTGAATGTTAAGGATTCTTATTTATGTAAACATTTGCCCTAAAATTCTATTTTAAGGGGCAAATTATTAAATATCCCTAGTGTAATATGAATTTTTGATTACATTGTTTGGTGTGCAGGACGCTCACATATGAAAGTTTGAATTTATTTTTCCTAAGCACATGTTGAGTAGGGAGTATTTCTCACCACATAATGATCTTTATTTACTTGCAAAATCACGTTGAAAACAAATTTTATTTGTAGTCTTTGAGATAATTATGATAATATTCTAATTGTCTTTGAAGAAGTTATAAAAAAATATATTTTGACAAAGGGGAAATTATATTTATACATAAGTGCTTTCAATATGGTGATCTAATGATATTATCTCTCATCACGTTTTTACACCAATTTTTTTAATTGAATCCATATTAAGGTAAACATTATTCTTTATTGTACGAATAATGTATTTGAGGATCAAAGTGTGAATATTATATTTTGTTCAAAGAAGAAAATGTATTTTGAAAAGTTCTTTTTACCCAAGGTAAAATGATGAATAGCATTTATTAAAATAGATTTTGGTGTTTTGAGGCATTCTTTCCATATGCATATTATTTGCCCTAAGTTAATAAATTGAATATGTTTATTAGGGTAAATTATTTTTATCATATAGTTAATGATTTGATTGATTTTTGCCAGTATATATTCTATTGGAATTGCCCTAAAAGGGTGAAAATGCATTCTTATCACATGGTTGGAATATTGATTCATGGATGTCATTTCCAAAAGGGAAGTATAATCTTATCATATCACACTACCTTATGTTATTCTTTGAATGCACATCAAGATGAAACTTATATATGTTATTTACCCTAAATAAGTGCTTTGAATATATATATATTAGGGTAAAGTGTTATTTTATATAAATGGATGTTATGTTTGCAAAATTATTTTCTTAAAATGTAAAAACTTTGGTAACAAGTATTTATATAAAGATTATTGACTTTTCAAACTAAAATCTAAGGTGGAATATGTTTAATTTTCAAATCAAGGAATTTGATTGGCTTATCTTGTGGTGCAGGAGATATTGAGAAGATGATGAATATTTGCCGAGGAATTTTATCAAGGCGGAGAATAAAAGACACATTATTAAAGCATCATTTAGTATTTTTTAGGGTTCTCATTTGTAATTGTTTATTAAACCAGAGGGTGTGTCCTTTGGAATGCACGTGTTTGTAACTCCCTTCTGTGTATGAAAGGGTGTGTCCTTTCATATATGTATTTTGATTCACATACTTATAGGGAGTCATTTTTGTATGTAATGAGGGGGGAAATACTGTTGGGAAGGACTGCAAGTTATATGTATTAGGGAAGTCTATAGGAAGAAGAAGTATATTTTTGTGCAAATAGACTGTAATGGAGTATCTTCGAGTGCAACTTATGTATGCAATCATTTCCTAAAGATTAATATACAAGGTTTGTTGTTTCTTTTCTAAATATTGTGCATACTTTTGTGTTGATGAGTTATCTTTGTCCTCTTGATAAATCTATCTTTTGATTTTCTATGATGTGCCATCACATGTTGTTACATTAAATGTGAGATTGGGTTTTCATTGTTTGTGTAACACATACTGAAACCTTCATAGTTGATGATTAATATTGTCTCTGGAGTTGATAAGATCTCTTGTCCACAAAGTGTCATAAATATCCCTGGATAGAGGCACTGGTTTGTTATTTATCTTTTAAGGGCCTGGTTTGTTATGTATTTAAGGTCCTTGATAGAGAAACATTCTTCCCAAACCCTATATGAACTAATCTTTGCATATTTCTTTTAAGTATTGAAAGCATCTTATTCTCAAGATACAATCATAATCATTTTCATTTATTTTCAAAAGCATTCACTTAAAGCACCTAATAAAGCATAATTGCAGAACAATCATTTGCGAGTTTTGCATTTGCTAACCATAAAGCTTAAATCCACTTTAAATAACTCTTTTTGTGCTTGAGAGGGAGAGGTATTCCCACCTAGGTTCAGTGGAGCCTTACGTGCAGAGGGATTTGGTCTTTGACCATCCCTATTTGTTGGCCAAGGCTAGTTGGATCGGTTAAGGGCTTGGCAAATCCTTAAGTTTTCCAATTTGTGGTTTTGGGAACCTACACGTACTTTGGCATTGGCAAAGATCGTGGTGAAAATCAGGAAGGTACATCATCACAAGTACAAGTACAAGTACAAGATTCACAACCTTCACCGTATATTTTAGAAGGCAAAGACCCTGATATCTTAGATCACGATGAACTTGAAGGAGATAATCTGGTAGATACCCAGGTTATCTGGAATGTTATAATCAACTTGGGTGATAATGCCTCACATGATAATGCACGAAAGGGGAAAAGAAAAGCCATATAAAAAATGGATCAACCCAAACCAAAAAATGATCAACCAAAATAAAAAAAAGATTGAGAGTGGGATATGTCAATGAGGAATTTTTAAATTAATTGTGTGTCAAAGTATCCATTCATTGAACCAGTGGAGAATCCAATTGAAGGCGAGCCTCCAATGGAATGCAGGTGTAAGATTTGCACTTGGAAACATAAGAAGGAAAAGAGGTTGCAACTAAAAATTGACACCATAGAAAAGCATATGGGTAAAGTTTATAAAAAAAATGATAGATGGAGTTGAAAAATCAGTGATAAGATGGAAAAAAAATGAGGAATGTAAGCATGTGAGGAATGGTGAAGAATATTATTTTCATGAGAAAATACAGACAAAGCCTGTTGAAGTTAAAGGTTCTATTGAAGCTATTCTTGGAAAAGAAATGCAAATAGAACACTTGGGAAAAGTTGTTCAGTTAAGTGTTGTTTTTTATATTTTGAGCAGAGGGCATGCTATTATAGACTACCCATCAATGAGTGGTTTATTACACTTTTTGAAAGTTTCTAACTATCCTAATAGTCACTTGTCAATAAACAGTGGATGGGAATGAGAAAGTTGTCTTGTTGAGGTTGAAAAAGAAGATGTAAAGGAAAAAATAAGAGAGTCAAAATTTATTGCATTGTCTTTAGACGAGGTTATGGCAGTAGATAATACTTTGTGGGTATGCATGCATGTTTATACTATACATAATCATGCCCGCCAACCTCATCTGCTATTTGTTGCTAAAATGAAGGATAGTGCGACCTTGGAAAATTTATTTAAACTAGTAAAGAGTAGTTTAATTGAATATGGAGGTATGGATGACATGACGATTGCCAAAAAGTTGGTGTGTGTTGGAGCGGATGGAGCTTCAGTAATGCATGGTCACAGGAATGGTCTTTGCACAAAGATGGAAAATTCTTGTGCACCCTACATTACTGGCATTCATTGCATGGCCCAAATAATAATTCTAGCTTTTGGAATTGTGAGCAAGTATTCTTTAGTAAAAAGACTTGAACATTTAGTCAGAGATCTATGGTAGCACATATTTTCACAAAATATTTTTGTTCTATATATGGATCCCTTTTTCCATCATACGAGCATTTACTGCTGGTGTCTTATATGCAGGGGCATAACTGAAGAAAATGGAGTTGTCCAAAAGATCAACTGTTTCATGAATGGCGTTGCCAAGTCCTCCAAGCCTGCACAGATAGAGCGGTAGAAAAGGTTTTAGAAACTTTCAAGTATGCTATGCCAGAAAAGGGAAAGCCTTTATCCCACATTGTTTATGGGATAGGCACTTTTAATGTTTAAGTCCAAAGTGACTCATATGATAATTGTCGAAAGATAAATGGCTTTTGGTGTGAAGAAGGTTGAACCCAGTGGACCCACACATGCGGATGCGCATCTCGAGGAAACCAAAGTCTTACGACAGATTGGCAAGGATGGAGGCTAATGATCAAGCAAGTCAGACAAATCTAACAATCAGATGGATGATCCAATGGTGGTCGCTATACCGCAATGAGAAACAGCTCGTTGGTTAATCCTCACAACTTGGCGACTAAGCATGTGTGGAAAAGGGGAGGTTAACGAGCATGCAAGTTCAAGATTGATCCAATGGTGGTCGCTATACCATGATAGGAAGTTGCACGACCTATATCCCCTATGACATAGCGACTGCCAAGTTGGTAGATGAGGTGTCATCTTGGTGGATATGCAAGTGAATTAGGATGTGCCACATAGTGGAGAATAGAAGAAGAACCCAAGTCCAAGTAGTGGGTAGGTCGATCCATGAGTGAACCAAAGAGTGACACATGGCATGGATGGATAAAGAGAAGATAGATCCGCTTATGCAAGGTTAAAGGACGAGCAGATAAGGAAGATTAGATGGTCAGCTGAGTCGATCCGACAGTGGTCGCTATACCGCGATCGAAAGATGTGCGATGTTTATTCGCTGCGACATGGTGACTGAGTGGTGGGGCCTACTAAGGAAGCAGTTCAGAAGAGATAATGTGCGAGTAGGTTGGAAAATATCGAATGATTGTCATTGATCCGCTATGCAGAGATGCCAATGAATATCCATCATGGCTAGACGACAAGGGAGAGCTTCATTCCAGTGGTTAGTGAGGTTGTGCTTAGGTGGAAGGGTAGAGACCCCAGAGCTAGTCCAGAGCTGACACTTGGTGAGCCCAGCAGATGAGGTGGGTGGCCCGGGTGTGATAACAATCGTGCAAGTTGGAAATGATCCAACGACTATCACTATTCTACTATGGAAAGTTGCATGATCAATACCTATTGTGGATCAGCAACAAAGAGGAACCAAAGTGAAATGGTGGGTTCGGTCAAGATGAGTTAGTAGTTGAAGTAGCAGTTAGGTGGCATGTCATCAAAAAATGACTTATCAAACAAACCTAAGCTCTGATGGATCACTAAAAGGACTCAACGAAAGCAACAGTTTCATCGACATGAAGTTCATCGAAGAAATCAAAAGCGGTCTCGTCAAAAATAAAGGTATCGATGAAACTACAGAATCGATAAGACATGAGAACAGCTCGCCGAGGGAGGAAGTTTGGCTGAAAGAATAATAAAAGGGAAGTATTTATTATCGTATCACACTGCCTTATGTATTATTTGAATGTGTGTTAAAGATGAAATTTATGTATATCTATCCTAAATAAGTGCTTTGAATATATATTTTAGGATAAAGCATTGTTATGTTCTCAAAATTATTTTCTTAAAGATGGAAATACTTTGATTTAAATGAATTATTTTAAAACAAGTATAAGGAAATACAGATTATTGACTTTTCAAACTTAAAGCTAAGGTGGAATATGTTTAATTTTCAAATCAAGGAATTTGATTGGCTTATCTTGTGTGCAGGAGATAATGAGAAGATGATGAATATTTGCTGATGAATTTTATTGAGGTGGAGAATAGAAGACACATTATTAAAGCATCATTTAGTATTTTTAGGGTTCTAATTTGTAATTATTTATTAAACCAAAGGGTGTGTCCTTTGGAATGCAACTATTTGTAACTCCCTTCTGTGTATGAAAGGGTGTGTCCTTTCATATATGTCTTTTGATTCACATACTTATAGGGAGTCATTTTTGTATGTAATGGGGGAGGGGAAAATCATAACAACAACATAATGCTGTAAGGACTGAATGTCATTTTGTATTAAGGAAGTCTATAGGAAGAAGAAGTATCATTTTGTGCAAGCAATTTGTAATGGAGTATCTGCAAGTGTATCTTATGTATGCAATTATTTCTTGAAGATTAATATACAAGGTTCACTGTTTTTTTTCCAAATATTATGTACACTTTTCTGTTGATGATTATCTTTGTCCTTTTGATAAATCTGTTTATAGATTTGCTATGATGTGAATCACATGCCGTTGCATTAAGTGAAAGATTGAGTTCTTATTGTTTGTGTAACGCATACTAAACCTTCATAGTTGATGAGAAATTGTCTCTTGAGTTGATAAGATATTTTTGTTCACAAAGTGTCATATATATTCCTGGATAGAGGCACTGGTCATTTATTGATCTTTTAAGGTTTAGATCTATATGCATTCAAGGTCCTTGATAGAGAAATGTTCTTCCCAAATCCTATATGAACCGATCTATGCAGTTTTCATTTAAGTCCTGAAAGCAATCTCATTTTCAAAATACATCTACAATTATTTCTTTTCAAAGCATTCAGTTAAAGAACATAATAAAGCATAGTTGCAAAACAATAATTTGCCAGTTGTGTAAACTTGCTAAAAGGTTTAAATCCACTATAAATAACCTCTTTTGTGCTTGAGAGGAAGAGGCACACCCACCTAGGTTCAGTGGAGCCTAAAGTGTAGAGGGATCTAGTCCTTGACTATCCCTGTTCATTGGCCAAGGCTGATTGGATTACTTGAGGATTTGGCAAGTCTTTTGGTTTTCCAATCTGTGGTTTTGGGAACCAACAATCTCTACTCACACTTTTGTTGAAGTACCAAATGATTTATGGAATTTCAACACTTTTTTGATGGAATAAACGATGGGAGCAAGCTTCTTAAGGATAATTATACCATATGGATCTCTTTGGATGGTCCAGCACATCAAGTATTTTCAAAATATCCATCCTTGATTGGACTATTTCACACAAATCACAACGAATCAAAGAAACCAAAATTTCTTGACCTGCTTCAAAGGTTAAGTAATATAGAGACACTCTTAACTTTACCAACTCTTCTCCCCATGCTAGAAGAAATGAGGAATATTATGAAAAAGCCTAGCAAAGAGCCATGTATATTGCAGAATATGCTAAGATGCGTAAGATGACATGCCTCTCCCTCGATAATCTCTATCGATCTCAACCAACATTATCTGATGAAAAATTTGCTAAGTGGCAGACACTCAGAGATTTGAACAATCTTGATAAATTTTTATAGATCGGTGCAAATAGGGAGATATGTGCCAGTGTATGTGGATTTGAGAGACCGATGCACTTCTTTGCCATGGTCGAGCTTGAGGAACAGGAAAGTGCCCCAAGAAGCAACTAGCATGAGTTACAAGGGGAGATTTTAGCAAGAAAATTGAGTCTATAACTGCTCCCGTGAAGAAAATTTCCTATGATCTTTCCTCATAGATTAGAATTAGATTCCCTCATGAGAAACTACTTGAAGCCATGTCTATTGTGTTTCCTATATATTGGAGCATCAATAGTGCAACTGATTTTCAAGCTAAGCTACTGACTTTGGTAAATCAATTTTGCAAATCCATAGAATTCAATGGAGTAACTATAAATGGAATTTTAAATGAAACTCTTCTTAGAGAGAAATCATCCAATTTTGCATACACTATGAGGGAACAATATGACAGAATGGAGAACCCCCATGAAGAGGGATCAGTAAGAAGGCTTTGGACAAATCTAGGTAAGAACGAAGTGTTGTATGATTCAATATCAAAATATTTCAAGCTTGTTGATTTATGTCTTACCATGATATTTGGTTTGGTGGAGGATGAGATAGTTTTCAATACTTTGGGGTTCATAAAATCAAATCTAAGAAACAAACTAGACAAGAATTTGGAAAATTGCTTGAGGCTCTATACATCTAGGTATGATGTCCACACTTTTCCTTACAATAGGGCACTAAAAATTTGGAGGTCAAAATGTGAAAGAAGAGGCTTGGGAAACACTTCAAACCAAAGTGCTAGTGGGACAATTGACTCATGTACTGGACCTATTGATAGCATTGAGATGTAGTTCAATGGAGGTATGTAGACTTAGAGTGAAGAAAAAACAGACAAAAATCAAGAATGCTCTGATTTTAATGAGGAGGAATGACAACTATATGAGATTTAGTAATACCAGTTCGTAGGTATTTATTAATCTTATTATTGTATCTCATCATTCATATTGCAAAAACATACTATTGTGGTTGATAACTTGATTATATTTTATGTGTCTGTCAACTTTTTGTAGTTAAAATTTAATATTGAATTGCAATTGCATTTTTGAACTTTCTATTTTCAGATAGAAAATAGCAGAATAAAAGAGTGTAATGTGTTTATTGATAGAGATATTTTTATTTAGACACATGTTGAGATTTCCATTAATTCTTTCAAAATATAGCCATAAGATACAATTCATTCAATACATATTTGCAAAAGTCAATACCAAATTTCAGAACCCTTTGCAAATAACCCTGAATGCCCTTTTATAGAAACAAGGGAGCAACAACAGCTTCAGGTCAATTTGCAACATGTGAAGACTCAACCTCAAAATCAATTACCAAGGCACTAAATCTATTGTCCCATCAGTATCAGAAACTCTATACAATTTTACAAGGCTGAAGGTATCTATGACCATCATACGCCGGATTAGCAATTTAGCAACTGCTACATGTCTCTTGAGTCCTGTTCAAAAAATAGAGTTCAAACTTAAAACTTAATTCAAGCCATGAAAAATTAAATATACAGAATAGCAGTGCACACAACCTAGAAATCAGAAATAGAGAAATGCAGAAAAGTTAAAACCTAAGAGAAATTGAGAATACAAATTTACAAGGTTGAAGGTGTGCATCATAGGCTAGATTAGTAATAGTGAGTGCTACATTTTTCCTATTCATAAAAAAAAGTTATTTCAAGTGATTCCAAAAGAAGAAAACCTTGAAATTAAGAATAAAAGTAGAAAACTATGCAATGCATACTATGATTCATGAGATCTTTAGGCCAGTTTTTTGTAGAGTGATCTAATCTCCGTCTGATGGAAGTCCAATTTCTTTTAAAGTATAGTAAGTCAACTGCAACTTCGTTAGCAATCCATATTTGGAAGAGTGACTTGACTCCACTATTTCACCCAATACTGCATTCAAAGTTGTCAATGGTTTGATGAAATCCAGAAAACTATGAGTTGTGTCCTTAGGAAGAAAGTCTAAATCAGACTTCATTTTGTCCTCCATCCTTTTTTTGAAAGCTTCTTTTCCAATATATTTTTTTGAAAGCTTCTTTTGGAATTTGTGCAAACCAAGATTTAACAAATTGGTTGTCTTTTGTTTCAACTTGAATAACTTTTTCCCATCTTTATCCAAAATTTCTCTTGCTTCCCTTAGTTTCTGGCATTTTTGAATGATAGATGATGCCTTAAGTGAGGCATCAATGCGGCTCTTAATTCCCTTGGATGCCAAATAGCTATCAATGTTACTTTAGACTTCTTGCAAAATCTATTTTGCAATATTCTCTTTTGAATTAGCATTTCTGTTCTTCTCAATGTGCTCTTTGAGCCTCCCAAAAAATACTCTCAGATTTTCATTCAATTCCAACCATTCACACAACTTGTCACTCCTCTTCATTATTTGCCCCCAAATGTTTTCTTTTATATACTTCACTGTATTTTTCATATTGTCCTTCAATTTGTCTTCCAAAGTTTCAATTTTATTATTTGCATTCTGCAATTCTTCTTTCATTTGTGCACATTTTTTTTCTTTCTTCCTTTTCTTTCTCTTCCAAATATTTTTCTTTTTCCGTCTCATACTCCAATTGGTTCTGTAAATTTTTTTTTAAGGCATTAGCAGGCTCCAAGTTTTTGTACAATTTTGTTGTAGAGGCTCTTTCATCATCAATTTTTTTAATGCTTTGATCCAATTTTTCCCTCAGTTCTGCATCCATCTGTTCCTGCACTGTAATTGCGGAGGTAGAGGCGGAATTTTTTATCCTTTTCTGTAATTCATTGCACTTGTTATCAGCTTCTTTCCTCTTTGCTTTTTCATTTGCCAGGTCTACTTGCAAATTTTCCATTTATTTCACCACCTTATTTTTCTCTCTCTCCATCTTTAGTAGTGAAGTGTAGATCACTTCGTTGGTCTTTTTTGACACACTAATTTTGTCCACATTTTTAACTTTGGAAAAATCCATTTGGAGGGTTCTAACCTGAAATTCAGAGGGATCTATCTGACTTTGTGGTGGATTTTTATCTTTATTTGGGGACATGACAACCATGAACTCCATCATATCTTTGTTTGGGTCATATGTGGGAAATACCCTGTTCGATGCAGGTTGTTCCTCTAAAGCTGCAGTAAGGGCACTCGTCTTCAATGTCTTCTTTTTTTCTTTATTCATATTTGTTGTTTGTGCAAATTTATTAAAGAAATCATTGTAATGAAAATTTGGGTTTGCTGAAGCAATTGAATTTTTGAAAGGTGAAATAGAACTTGTAGTGATATATGAGGCTCCACCTATGCCTGTGGTTCTAACTAATGCATTTTAAGGAGTACCAAAAGCCAATCCTAATCTTGTCCCACCTTCACTTGAAAGTGTAGTTTGTTCTGAAGGTACTTTTGTACTCGACATTGTTGTCATAACCTTTTTCTTCTTCACATTGCCTTGATCACTAGGATTCTATATAGTATCTACTACTATTGTCCTCCTATAAGAGATATCTTGTTGTTGCACTTGTTCAGGACAACTAGTACTAGTACCCATGCCATCCCCACCAGTGGCAATGACAATTTATTGAACACTAATAGGAATACTATTCCAAGATTCCCCGCTAGTGGCAATGGTACTTGATTCACCACCAATAGGAATACCATGTTGTGGTAGTGGTTGTAATTGAATCTGAGTGTCTGCACAAGTTGGATTTGAAGCTTTAACAAATTGAAGTGGAGATGCAGGGTAATGAGTAGTACCTTTCTGTGATGAATCTTATGAATCAAGTCTAACGAATGGTTTCTTAGGATGTTTTGATTTTGAAATTGATGGAAGTGGTACCTCAAGTGGAAACCAAGGGCCTTCTCCTCTAGGACCTAGACCACCACCTTCAAAACCCATTTTTTCCACAATTTTTGCCCCTTTTCTATATTTTTCTTTCATGGAAGCATCGACTCCACTCAATTTTGTAGACATTGTGGTAGCTATCGGTTTGACCACAACCTCATACTCATTTTCATCATCACTTCTATCATATCCTTTTGTGGGATGCTCCATATTCCACAATTTTCTAAACTCGATATCCTCACCATTTTCATCAAAGTCTACACTGGTCTTTGGTTCACCAAGATTCTTCCTCATAGTCCACAAATCAGTTATTTTGGTTTGAGTCCAATGTCTGTCTTTACATTCTTGCATTGTTTTTTTGGGAATAGCTTTGTTAGATATATTAGCATCTTTTTGGTAGAAATTGGACCTCCTATTTTCATTTTGATTTTGGATGCCCTGCTCTGTTGTTTTATGTGTGTGCAATGCCATAATTTGTGATGCCAATTCTTTTGTTGAAATTTTATTGTTAGCAACAATTTTCTCCATCTCTTTTTTTAGCTCTTCCCAAGAGTCCATGTTTCTAAGCTTTTTTAGAAATGGTTTAGTTTCATGTTGACATAACCTTTCATATTTCCCATTTTTCTTAAGCCTTATTTGAATGATGCTGAGTGGATCATATTGCCAGTGACCCTCAACACCAAAGCTAAAAATCATCAAAAAATCATGTGCCACGTTGAATGCATTTCTGTCAAATGTGAACCCTCCACATGAGAAAGGAAAGGAAGGAAATAGGCTCTTCTTTTGCTGACCGTGAAAGAGTACATCTGTGCTCTCCAACTTCCTTACATATTCTAATGAAAAAAACCCTCTTTGTCACATGTATTGGAATTTTGTGCGGTTCTACTGCTGATCTGTAAAACCTTAACACAGTGTAGTCTTCCATGAAGAACCAGTCTGCCAATTGTAATTGACATCCGAATTGAATGCAATCTCTACAAGACATAGGGAATCTAGGCATTGGAGTGCTTGTAATTTCATTATATATTGATGCCAAAAAGAAGTCTACAAAATGGTTGTAGTTCTTTCTAATATCATTCATCCTTATCTTAGGTGTCAATTCATATATTGGACACTCTGTTCTATTTTGAGTCTTCTCATCAATCTTATAGACCTCAATGTGAAGCTTGTTGTTCTCAAATATTGCATGATACTTTGATAGAAGAAGATAGCACAAGTAGGATGTGGGCCTAAATGTCTTACAAGAACCTATTTTAATCATTAGTAATTATGTTTGCATGGATTGAACAACATGCTCAACAAAATTAAATCTTACTAGTTTTGTTATGCAATGGATATTAAAAATAATTTCAAGAAGGATGACATCCACTTCCCTATCATTTTCCAATCCTAGGGAAAATATTAGCAAGGAAATAGTATCTTGAACCCATGACACAAAAATATTATAATCATAAGGAGGCTTATGATTCTAATCCAATCGAGTACCAGACACTGTTAGACCTTTGATAAATGAATCTTTATAATTTGCATCGATTTTGTCATATTGCTCTGCTAGCTTTCCTAGGTCAATATGGTCATTTGAGTTTTGTGCTTCAAACCCTAGGTTCAACAAATGAGCAAATTTTCCCTCTGTTATGGACAAAATTTCCTCTTGAGTTTTTTATTGACAATTGCTTTTCTATCTTCATCATAATTTTGGGCACAAACCATGACAATTTCTGGGCAAGGGAATACTTCAGGTAACACCATGCTGGGAAGTCCAACATACCACGATGCAATTTTATTTGTCCTTGTATTTAACATTTTGTTAAAGACAATATATTTTTCCCTATCTAGATCTCTCACCTTATTAGACAATGTATATCTAATTTTTATGATTTTCTTTTTACAATGGATAATAGGGTCATAAATATCATGGTATTCATCAGTGAAACCTGCTATTTTAACTAGTTTGGTTAAGTCTATTTTTTTATTCACCTCAGTTTTAGTTGTACTATTCATTTTTCCCATCACCGGTTTTGTTAATGGTTCAAAATAATGCTAACCATCAAGTTGAACCCCTAATTCTAGTTCTACAATCTAAATGGTAAACCACAAGATTAAATAATTAAAAATGCGGGATGTAGGTGTTCTAGATTTTACCCTTAATTTCTATTGAGTAGACTAGCGCAGAGAGAATCTATTGCATTCCTCAATCTAGTAGCCATTTTTGAATCTCCCCGGATGTACTTCTTTGTCCAAGAATCAAAATACCAATATGAGTCCCTTAGTTTGAAAACCCTCAAAAGTTTAAAAGTAAAACCTAAAGGGAAAATTTTCAAGAATCGTGTTATAATTTTATAAATTATTATTAATAACTATTCGCTGCCGTAGGGCAAAAAATTCATTGCTTCTTTCTAAATTCTGAGGACTGACAATCTGACATGTCACACAAGTCACTTTTTCGGAATGTTTTTGAAGACTTATTAATCCTTTACAACTTCTGCCCAAAATAGAGATTATTACACTTAACTAAGTATATAATTACAAATTTAGAATTTAACTATACTTAATTAAATGTTTATCATTTATGGAAGTCTTCTGGTAGAAGTTTGCAAAAAATGTTTATCCTTCCCACATTCGGCCTGAAATACACCTTACGTCGTTGATCTGTGCTCATCCAATAGATGACGGTATCATTTGTTAGTTGTTGTGGGTCCCATTATACATAGGATTATTTCCACCCAAATGCCACGTCACCTCACACTTCATCGTCCCATGGGCCATAACCTTTCTTTCGTGTCGGTGTTCAATGACACGTATTTTTGGTGAAAGTTTGCAAAAAATTTAGAGATCCCACATTCGGCTTGAAATACACCTTAAGCCGTTGATCTGTGCTTATCCAATGGACGATGGTATCCATTGTCAGTTGTTGTCCATCCCATCATCAATAGGATTTAAATATGAATTAAATATATAATAAATTATATATAAAATTTAAATATGTAATTTCAAAACTTGGATGATATTTCATTTTTTTATAGATAATTTTTGTATTGTATTACTTGGAAATAAAATATTACAAATATGCAAGTATAGGTGGTATAGTAAAACTGCCAGAGTTCTGCCACCACAAAAAACACCCCCAAAACCACCATTCCCAACAAAAAACAAAACCCTACTACATGCAAAAACCCCACAATTCCATTTCGGCGTACCAAAATTGTTAGCAGGCATCCCCTCGGACATTCAAAGTTGGGGAGAAAATGAGCATGGAACAAAAAGATAAAAAAAGACAACACCAAACACCACTGGCCATGGCAGGATTAACCCAGAAATGACCTATACTCCGGGTCATCATATAATTCTAATAGTCGCTTCATTGCTTGGGTAGTCTTGGGTCTCAGCCGCAACTCTCGACTCGCCTTTTTTCGTGCCACTTCATGAAGAACCCTTAAATCCTCATCAAACTGCATCAACCTTGCGAACATTTTGAAGGCTTGCCACCCGCTCCAAGCAAGAGCTCTGCATCTTGCCTTCAAATCATCGTCAACCCATCGAATGAGTGGAGCGGTGCCACTGGACCAGCCACCCCTACCTTAGGAACAATGCCCACCTTCAAGACCACACGAGAACACACACTATACATATTTAACAGGTAGTTTGAATCAATTACAACTCTCAGGGTATTTTTTAACTTGTCCACCTCATCCTCAAATTGGAAACCCCAAGCGGCAATCAATGAATATGCCTCCATGTTCGTCCTGTAGCGATGACCTACATGGAAAATTTCCTCTCTCAACAACATTTTCACACTCTCGTACAACCACTCATCCTTAAACAAGAACAAACCTTTTAGCCTCCTCTCCGTAAATCATCCGATAAATGGGACTAATTTCTTATTAGTATGGAATGAGAAATTGGCTTCCATGCTACTTAAGGAACCCAAGACAATGTTGCAAGTGCTGACAGTATGATACCAAGAAAATGGCAATCCAACTACACTCTGTGATCCTTCTACTTCCAATCCACCAAGCTTTAAACACCTCACACTCAATTCTAATTTTTGACATCCAACAACAACAACTGTCAACATTAATCACAAACTTTGTCATCATTCCTCCGCATGTACTATTTCAGCCATAAAATTCATTTGCACAAGCCGACATTAAAGCTGCCTAAAGGTTAAATGTTAACCATTCACTTTCAATGGCGTGTGTACAATAAGGCAATATCACTGCATATCTGTTGTCAGTTCCCATGGGTCCCATTATACATAGGATTTTTTCCACCCAAATGCCATGTCACCTGACACTTTATCGTCCCATGGGCCATAACCTTTCTTTCATGTCAGTGTTCAATGACACGTGTTTTTGGTAGAAGTTTGGAAAAAAAATTATTGTTCCCACATTCGGCCCAAAATACACCTTACGTCATTGATCTATGCTCATCCAATGGACAACGATATATGTGCTTGAAACTATATATGAAGAATAATAGTATTGAAAATGTTAATAAATAGTTTCTAGTAGGTTAATTAATCATGGGGTGGGATGGGGTTTTTAGTTGGTGGGTTGTTAATGGATGGATGGGAATAAGTAGATGTCGCTGGTTGCCCCAACTAGAATAGTAGCTCAAGATGCCAGCAGGAAATTTTTGCAGCAGGGTGATCCCATGAGCCCCTTTGGGGGATGGAATATTTGTTGTATGAAGGGTGGGAACTATAGTTTAGAAACTATGTAAAAACTTATTCTAGCAGGTTTATGGGTGTAGGGTTGGGTGGAGGGCTAAAGAACGGCAACCCCGAGAAGATAAATGCCTAGAACCCTAGGGACTTTAAATTATATTGGTTATATTTTATTTTTTAATATGTTGAAAATTATAATGGTAATAAATAGGTAAAAGTATTCCCAATATTTATAAATTTATAATAGTCATATTCAAAGTAGTGACTAGAAATTAATCTGTTTAAACAAAAATGGATTAAAAATATTTAGAATAAAGCAATATACTTCAAAATAAATATAAAATAAATTAATATATTTATTTATTTATCATTATTTAAATTAATTATAATTTTAATTATAAATTACAAGCGTCATAAGATACAAATATTTTAAATGCATTTATGTATAAGATATTAAATATATTTCCATCTTTAAAATCTTACATTTAATAATATTTTAACTTTTATTTATCAAAATATTTTATTTTATTTAAGAAGTGTATTATTTAATTCTAGATATTTATTACTGTATAACATTTATATTAAAATTTAAAAAACTTATATTAAAATATGTAAATTAAATATCTATAATCTTTTAACTTTTTTTTTTTAATTCTCCAATTCAAAGACTACAAAAAATTGTCCCCAAACTTCAACATGTAAGCTCTCTACCTACATAGTAGAGGTAAACAACCTGCTAAAATAGAAGCAAACAAAATAAACACAAATCTAGCATGATAGTTATGACATAATTGTAGTAGCCGACTCTTTATAGTCAAAAAAATCAGTATCACTTACACCTAAATACTCACAAAACTTAAATTTAATCTTCATCCTCCGCATCAATCTCAGCAATGTTGAAATAACATAGCTCATAGACATTATGCTTTTTCAAATACTTCTTTGTCAAGCACTTCAAATATCTTTTCAAAAAGGGCATCTTAGAAGTGACACTGAGTTTGTTCTTTAACTTTAGATAAGAAATTAGAATAGATCTACTATGTTCGACACTATCTTCCCTCCTTTAATTACTATCCCATATCTGGAATCTTCTAATTCCAACTTGTGTTCAAAATGGAATTTCTCTTTCTCTCTGCTTGAGATATAATTTAATGAGATTTGACATTTGTTTAAAATTTTATATTTTTTTTATGGTGAAAATTAAAATTTAATATCCACACAAATTAATAACTATTTAAGCTATTTTAGAACATAATGATTACGCTAAGTATCCTGCCATGATAGGAACTAATAGTACAATGAAAAAAAAATTAAATCCATAAAAGGCAAACTAAAATGAACCAAAATTTGCAAAAAAATCATTAATATGTTGTACAAATTTACAATTTTCAACTGTCGGAGTCCCTGTCCCTCAAAAACTTTAAAGCCAAAATGAGGGAGGTTACGAGGAAATGGCTAAAAAAAAAACTACTAGGAGCTAGGGCACTGATAGTGGACAGTGGACGGTGGACCAGTGGTATCCAAAAAGCAAGACAAAAAAATTGAAACCCTTCATGGGTAACCCTAAGGATCTTTCCCTCCATCTAAGTAGAATTATTTAGAGATGAGAAGCTCTGAGAATTCTTCGAGCCATCTATAGTCTTGAAATTCATCTAGGAGAAACCATTTCTGGAGTAAATCCCTACCAATCTATGCCCATTTCCTATGTCATGTCAATTTCTCAATATTCAAGTTCAAAAGAAAAGGTTGCTTGGCCACATTTTGGTGAGGGAGGAGAAGCTTGGGTAAATCACTCACCCAAGGGATCCCCACCCCTACTTCTATAAAAATGACAATAGTAACGTCATCCCCAAGGAATTCTTCTTTGAAAACTCTCCTTAACAGCATCAACATATCCACCTTTTCTCCTTCGAGGTCTAGAAGAGACACCAAGAACTGGGACGTAATGTCCATGTTAACATGATATCTATTATCATTTCTCAAAAACTCTCGGCCCAACAACATCCTCACAGCCTCGTTAGTGAACATCCCAACCTCCTTACAAACTGATTGGAGGGTTGGGTCTTTGACGTAGCCCAAAAAGGCCCTCTAGTCCTCCTTAGATGTGCTTCTCAACCGAATAGGATTTTCCATCTTCAAAAATTTGAATACCAAATCATATAGCCTAAAGACCTAAACCAGAGGCAGAATTTCAATTACCGTCAGCTTCGACAATTTATCTACTAAAGGCAAATTGAAGAAGAAATAAGCGGAGATCATCTATAAATAGCTCTTTTTACTAGAAATTCCTTCACCGACCGTATTAATTCCTTTGTCCTTTAAATTTTTATAAATCTTTTGTATCTCTCAATAATTCTTTCTCATAAATGCACAAGTGTGCGAAATTGGAAACAACTATAAACCACTACCAATTAACAGATTGGAAGTCATGTGTGCTGAGTGGATCACAATTAGAGAATGTTAGTGACAAGACATTAATAAATATCGAAAACATTAATAAATATCAATACTCCATTAGATTTGATATGTGTCTACTATCTCCAATTCCATTCCGCGGACTTTCTAGAGAATTATGTTCTCTTCATAAATTTGGGCTGAAATAAAACTTCAGCCATTGATCTATGATCATCGAACGGTTCTAAATCATTGATGGATTTTAGGTACATGTGACATGTCAATGAGGTCACTCTTATCTATACATCATCCAGAGTCCGAACTCGACGTGATGTTGCATTAATTTGATGAGGAAATGACTATTAATAGATAAAGAAAATGGCAATAAATTTATGAAATTGCCAATAAAATATTTATTTTTCCATAAATAACGAAATATTAGCCAATAAAACTAAATAATTTTCAAATGGTAGATAAAAATCGCCAATACACTTAAATAATTTTTCCTTCTAAGTATAACTTTTCGCCCATACACTTATATAATTTTTCCTTTAAACGAAAAAGATTCGCCTCCGACATTATATATTTTCTCCACACAATAATAAATTATTCGCTAGGATTTTATGGAATTTTCATACCCTAAAAAAAATGCCAACACAAATTAATTTTTTTTACAAATTTGAAAAACATTTCACCATCAATATGAAATTCTCCTCCCGAAATAATGTGATTCGCCAGGATTTTACACTTATGCTTGAGGGGTGGTTTCTTAAAGTTATCACTAATCCCTAAGGGTATTAAAACAGGTTTCTTAAAACATCATAAAATGTTTGTAATAAATATGCATAAAATAGGCCTTATCATTCCCCCCAACTTAAGGCTATGTTGGTCTACTAGAAAATGGTTTTTAATTTTCCTTCCATGTTAACAATCTAAAGTCCCCTATAGTAGTTTCTCCCTTAGTTTTTCAATAGCACTGCAATAAAACCCTTGATCCTTCTTAAAATTTTCCCACTTGGTCTTTACTTGTTCAACATCATAATATGTGAGTTCTTCCTAGTTTGGAATAGGCCACCATAACATATGTGGTTAGAAGATTAAAGGTATCCATTTTTCGTGCTGCGACCTTCCCAAATGTATTTATGAAGTTGCTCTCTTGAGTGCTACAATGGTAATTCCTTAATGAGTGGGGTCCTGGCCTCTTTAGATCTTCTTGTAACCAATTCCACATGCGAGAAAGATACCCATACACAATTCTAGCCAATGTATATGCAATCTGTTTATATTTTTTGTAATCTTCTTCCCTTAGTGTCATATTTCTCCCTCTGACTAGGTTTGTATGTTAATTGATTCCAATGGTAGAAAATTCTATCAGGATATCCTACTTCAGGTCAAAGAGGCAATGGAATGATCTGCTCCATATCTAGCTATTCATGTGCTTGCTCACCCCTACTATTCTCATTTTGAATATGGACATAAATGCCCTAAGATGGATATCCCCAATCTATGGGAATGGGTTCCACTGTGGATTGCAAGGAATAACATAAATGTAGAGATCGAATTCACATAACAAGTTTTTCTATTGAGGGGTAGATGTATTGTAAGCATGCATAAAATATTCAGGACTTATGAGAGATGAGATCAAACCAAACAATTCTCTAGACAATTTATAAGAGAGGTATAGTTCTTTAAGATGTAGAGCATATATTCTAGGAGGTGGTCTACACTCAATGATTTGTGGTACTAGAGTGGCCACATTATCTAATCTATCCTTCAATCTATTAATCTTTGCAGCCTTTTCTTTTATTTGTTCTTGTAACTACTCTCTTTCTACTTTCCACTCTTTTTCCTTATTCCCTATTAACTGCAATTATTCCAATAGAATTGCAACCCATGAAATCAGAGGTGGGTCATGCATACTTACCATAGTCCTGCCTCTTCTTTCCTCTTTATTGACTTGGTCTACTACTTCTTCCAATTTTTCTAGTCCTGTAGCAATATGCTCTTCCCTAGGTAGTTCCTCATCAGATGGCTATTGCTGGTTTTGTATATTTCCAACATTTGGCTCAAAATCCAGTTTGACCTGAATTTAATAACTAGAATTAACTGACATTTCCTCCGCATCTTCTTCTGATGGGTTTTCTTTAGTGTCTTGATTTTCTTGAGTGTGAGAAGAGGATGATAGAGGAGAAGGTGTATGCAAAATAGGGGACTTCCTTTCAGGAACCTATTCCTCCTCTGCTTCTTCTATATCAGAAATCTGAATGACAATGTTCTCACCTTCAGTACTCTTGCTTTTTAATTTCTTCTTCAATCTATGACTTTTATTAACAATCCTTTTCACCTTTTTGGAAGATTTTCTTATTGACTTAACAATTTCTTTTAGTTTTTGTGTTGTTGCAGGGAACTTGGGCACCTTAACTTTCTATTTCTTTGGTGTGGGATCCTTCTTCTGAGTAGAACGTGGGCTCCTTACTTTGCCCAGAAGGAATTCCACTAGGAGTATTGATAGGCACTCCTCTAGAGGAAGAGGCACCCTCTTCTCTCATAACCCTAGGCTCCTGGTTTATTGGTTGAGCCCCATTTATGCTTAATTTTTTTTCCCATGTCATTCTAGGGTTTACTTCTAAAGTTTTCTCTATTAACAACTAAATCAAACAATGATGAGAAACAAACTGAACATTACCTTTTTGCACCTTTGTTTCCATCTGGTTCAACATATTATAAAGAAAATTTGGAACATTCATTAGTCGTCCATGCCTCAAATGACTCAATAACTTAAAATGAACAAAATGTATTTGATATTAGAATCTTTCACAGGTTAGATACATTATGATATATGTCACTTTGTGGGTCCATACCTTTGGTAAAGATAACCGTTGTGTCTCCTAATGGGTAACATTTAATGGAGGGTCACCATGTTTAGTAAATTGAGCCCTAGCTGACTTAGCATCCCTACCTTATGGATGCGACTCTCCTAGCATAGGCAATCTAGTAACTTATGAAATCTTATGTTGTGTAATAACCACTCTTAAACCCTTGACCACCTCTTGGTCATTTTTCAAGGTATGAGAAAATTTAAGACTGACTTCTTCATCAAAAGTACGCAGCTTCAAAATATAGTCTATCCATCCATAATTTTTATATAGAGGTTTGCAATCTCTATCATGCAGAATAAGAGTATGGTCCACTAGTTCATTATGATTTGGCAGACCTCCCATCCCTGAGAATTTATCTCACTTTCAACTACATAAATTTTCAACCTAAGAATCACTTCTCGAACCTTTTGCAACTTTGCAATTTCTCTTATTAAGCTCAAATTGTGAAGAAAATATGAACTTTGAATAGGCTTATGTTGTAAGTTTCACATAATGCCAAAGTACAATGAGTGAAGCAAGGAACTAGATATGGAAAAAGGAATAAAAATCAAATCATGTAGCCTTATTTCAAATTGTAGTTTCCTGATTTGATGTTTTAGACTTAGTGAAAACTAACCCAAAGTAACATGTGGCAGATAATTATGAAAACTAGACTGTTTTTACAAATTGACTCCCCCCAACTTAAATAGACGCAAGTGTTCACACATGCAAGAGAGTAAGGGTGATGAATGCAATAATAAACATACCATTATTTAAAAGATAATACATAGTTGTAATTATAATAATCATGAAGTGCAAGATATAAGACTTACTTGATTGGTAGAAAGATATCCTAGCACACTGTTGTGATGCTTTGCACACATGAACTGAAGATGTGGAAAATCTTGCATTACCACAAAATCATGGGTGAAATGAAAATGAAAGATCAGAGAAGTGGATGAAATGGGGGTGATGTGGAATGAGAATGGGTAGACGAGCTCCATGTGGGGATGAAATATTTATTATGAAATGCAATGGCATTTTAAACACGCTGTGTTTCCAGAGAACCACCAGGCATTGTTGCAGGAAGAGCGAGAGTTTTGAATTTTGTAAATTGTTGCATGAACTCTTGTCTAGTTGTTGTCTTGTTGTAAAGGCGCATACAATGTCCATTTTCTAGAAGTTTGAAATTGGCATTGTCTATTGTGGCTAACTTGATCTCTCCATTGGAATAAACTTCTACAATTTCGTATGTTCCAAGCCATCTGGTTTGCAATTTTCCTAGATTATTTTAATATCTTGAATCATACAATAGGGCTCAATCTCCTACATAAAATATTTTAGTTTTGATGTACCTATCATGCCACTTTATGCATTGTTGTTGAAGTTGGGTAGTGTGCTGAAGAGTTGTCTATCTCAATTCATCCAAGCCATTAAGGTGCAGTATTCTATCTTGTTGCATTGTTAATAAATCCATCCCTAGGATCAATGCAGTTCTAAGTGTTTTATGCTCAAATTCCACTGTCATTATTTTTGTTTTTCCATATGAAGTGCTCCTGCCTTTGTTAGAATGGCTTGTATTTCTCTGTTAGTAACCTCAACTTGCCCATTGGCCTACAAATGGTAATGTGTATACTTCTTATGCCAAATATTATGCTCCTCTACCAATGTTGCTATCAAATTGGATGTGAATTATGCTCCTTGGTCTATAACAATTTCTCTGGGCACCCCATATCTAGTGAAAATTTCCTCATACAAAAACTCTACAACTTTATTATCTCTAACATGTTCCATGGCATTTACTTCAACCCATTTTGTCAAGTAATTAGTCCACACTAATATGTATGATTTACCATTAGCAGGGGGGTCAATTTGACCTATAAAATCCATACCCCATTTATTAAAGGGTGTAATAAAAACTTGTGTGTGTAAAGGCATTTCATAAAACCTTGTTGGTTGTCCCATTCTTTGACATCTATCACATTTCCTTGTATACTTCATGGCATCCTTATGAATACTAGGCCAATAATATCCTATCTTTAGGATTTTTATAGTTGTCCTCTTGGTAACAAAATGCCCTCCACATGGCTCATCATGGCAAGGATGCAGGATGTCATAAGTTTCATCTTCTCTAATGCATCTTTGCATCACATTATTTAGCCCTATGTAAAACAAACATCCTGAGACCCAAGTAAATGGGAAACTTTTTTTCTATCAAATTTGTTTTTTCCTTTGGTGAGAAATGTGATGGAACCTTGTCTGCTACTAAGTAATTTTCTATATCATTAAACCATGGTGTATGAATTTAGATGGCAAATAGGTGTTCATCTGGAAAGGAATTATAAATGACAAGTTATTCAGGTTGATGCGTTAGCCTAGAGAAAAAAAATTCTACTACTTTTGCTTTCCCAGGCCTATCTATGATAGTTATATCAAATTATTGCATGAGTATTAACCATTTAGCAAGTCTACTTGAGATAACTAGTTTTTTCATGAGATACTTGATTGTTGTGTGGCCAGTATAGACAAATACCTTGTATCTGGTAAAATAATTCCTAAATTTGTTAAAGGCATAGATGATAGCTACCATTTTCTTTTATGTAATTGTATACTTTAATTCTGCACCTTGAAGATTTTTGTTGATGTAATAGATTGCATTTTCAATATTTCCATCATTTTGTCCCAAAACTACTCCAATTGCATGATTAGAAGCATCTGTGTATATATGCAATGGAAGAGTCCATTTAGGGCCTTTAAGAACTGATGCTTGAGTTAGAACAGTTTCAATTTTTTGGAATGCCTTATCACATGTTGGTGTCCATTGAAAATTTACATCCTTTAGTAACAACCCATACAATGGACCTGCAATTGTGCTAAAATTCTTGATAAATCTTCCATAATAACCAACATGGCCAAGAAAACTTTGGACATCTTTTTATTTGATGGGAGTTGGAAGATGTTTTATTACCTCAATTTTGGTAGGATCAACTTGAATTCCCTGAGCAAAAATATAATGTCCTAATACTACCCCTTCTTGCATCATAAGAAAACATTTCCCATTGTTTAATGAGAGATTATGATCTTGACATCTTTGTAGAACTTTAGCGAAGTTATCAAGTGATTCCTGAAATTCATCTCCATAAGTGGTGAAGTCATCCATATAAATTTCCATACAATTATTGGAAATATCTAAACAAATGCTCAAGACTGCCCTTTGAAAAGTTGTTGGTACATTACACAAACTAAATGGTCAAACAAAGTATGCATAGGTTCCCAATGGGTAGGTAAATGTAGTTTTCTATTGATCCTTTGGTGCTATTTGGATTTGGTTGTAGCCACTAAAACCATTAAGAAAGGAGAAGTATTTATTTCTAGCTAGAGAGTCTAGAACTTGATCAATAAAGCATAGTGGAAAGTGATCCTTCTTTGTTGCTCTATTCAATTCCCTGTAGTCCACACAAACTCTCCATTTCCTCTTTTTTTTTGGAACAATTAACAAAGGGGATACCCATTCACTATCTAAAATAGGGTAAACAAAACCTACATCTAACAACTTTTGCAACTCTATCTTAACAATTTCCTTGACTGCAGGGTTTACCCTTCTTTGTGGTTGTCTATTGGCTTGCTCCCCTCCTAAATATAGATCTAATGTGTACATAGTTTTGGATCTAACCATTTCATATCAGTATAATCCCAAACAAATTCATCCTTATGTGACTAGAGAAAACTCATTAAGGATTGTTGTTGTTCCAGAGTAAGATTGTTGTTGATTATGAGTTTCTTTGTAGGTGAGACTTCTATCTGCTTGGTTAATTCCTTTGTAGATGCCTCATTAATGCTTGGAAAATTGATCTCATGGGGTAAAAATGTATGTAGAAATGGAGATATGGATAAATTAGTGGTATGCAACAATGTCTGCAATGGACATGCAAAAGGTTTAGACTGCCTGCTACTTCAGTTTCTAGATCACATTCATTGTTTAAAACCTGAGACAATACTTGTTCATCATCTTGTAATTGTGGGAAATGACTCCTATCAATCATCATTAACTATACCACATAATTTACCTCCTCTCCTTGTTCTTCTCCTAGGTCTTTCCAGGTTGCTTTATCAGAGTCATCATGTGGTGGAGCCAAAGGATAGAGGATAAGTTTCTTAGTACTGTCTACATTGGAAATAGTCATATATCATGATATGAATCCTATATAGGCTTCTTCTATGGCCAACCATGGACTTCCCAAGATTATTAGATATCCTCCCAAGGTAGCTTTAGGAGATAAGATCATGAAGTCAGCTAGATACTCCCAATAATCTAGAGTTACAACAATATCTTCCATAACATCATCTGTCTTGACAATTGAGCTATCTTCTAATTGGAGAATGGTAGTAGGCCTAATATTGGTAAGCTTGAGGTGTTGCATGATGTATTTAGTCATCACATTGATAGAAGCTCCTAGATCAATGAGGGAATTATATACTGCTATTCCATTTATGGTTAGTGCAACTCCTGGACTATCAGGGTTTGAATATTTGGGCATGATTACTTTTCCTAACATTATATCAGCCAACTTACCCATCACATGAACTATTGTAGGGTCTTTCCTTATTATACCTTGTTCCTTAAGAAATGCATCCCTAATAGCTTTACCATAAATCAAAACATATTTAGTATCTTGAAATAAGGGTATTTTAACACATACATGTTTAAGCTGATCCAAGAAATCAAAGGCTGAAATTGATGTAATTCTTGTTGGGACTAGCCTATGTGGAAATGGGGGTTCTGAATTTTTGATTGGGCTTTGGCTAGGAATGCTTTGTTGATTCTATTGGATATGACCACCAGGTGAGATCAAGTTGGTATCTACTTGGTCCTCTTCTTCAATAGGTAGTTCTGTGATAACTAGGATAATAGGTGATGACAAGGTTGTCCTTGATCGAAGGTGTATATCACTTATGCTTACAAAATATGCAAGAGAATAAACTTGTTGTTGCTATGGCTTATTATTTGGATTAGGAGTAGGCTGAGGCAGTATTTGAGTGGGTCGAGGTGCAGTAGCATTTGTGGTAGTATGAGGCATAATGGTTGGTTGATTGGTTGATTGATTGGGTTGGAGGTAACGAGCTGGCTAATTAGGCCATTGTTGTCCTCTCCACTATTGTGGTTGTTTCCAATTTTTTGGTTGTGGCTGCCAATTCCCTCGTGGTGGTTGCCACTGGGTTTGAGGATTAGGCCAAGGATTTTTCTAATAATTCCATTGTTGTGTGCCATAGTTACCAAAATTTTGAGGGTATTGGAATTTCCCTTGATTGTTAGGTGCATAAGAATATGGACCATTAAAAGACAAAGGATCTTGAGGCATACCTTGTCTAGGAGCCCATGGCTTCCTTTGTGCTACATAGAAAATTTGACCTTCATCATCTTCTAATGTGTAGAATTATGGTTGCATAGATTTACTTTCTATGCCTACCACCTTCTTGCATCTTTAGTACTTCTTTATCTGTCTACAATGAGGACAAAATTCAGCCAACATCTCCTTTTCTTCCTCATTCTTTTTCTTTTCTTGGAGAGTGTCTATCTGTGTAGCTATATTGTTGATAATATCTTGTTTGAAATCCTTCACTAAATTTCTCAATTCCATCCTTGATACTCTAAGTTAGATTTACTTGATGAAAGCTTGTAACCTCTAGATCTCTTTATTGCAGCTCTAGAATAGTTTTGATAGAGTTTTTGAATGTCATCCCAAGTTTCATGAGTGATGTCACTACCTCCCATCAGATCCAATGCATCTATACTTTATTCATTGATTCCTCTTAGAAAAATGGGTTTTTGAGAGTCTGAACTCAACTGGTTATACGTTAATTTCTTCAAACTAAAGAGGAACCTTTCAACATAATCTTCTAGAGACTCATCCTCCTTCTATTACATTCTGAATATATCATTTCCCCTCATATTACTCCCCTGATAGTACTTCTTGTATTTTTTCAAAAACTTTTCATTCATAATATCGTAGTCAGTTATAGAATCTTCTCCTGAAGACATAAACCAATGAAGAGTATAATCCTTCAAAGTAGAGGGAAATACTTTGAATTTGTGTACATCTATGGTATAATCATAGGTCCTATAGAGTACATCAAACTCAAAAATAAAACCATTTGGGTCTTTTGTAACAAGGCCATAAAAATGTGGAAGATTAGTAGGAAAAATGCTCTTCAAATTGGCATTAGCTCTTTGGGGTGGAATAGGAAATTTGAAGGTCAAATCAAGGGGTGGAGGTGGTTCGGCACCACCACCAAGTCTTGCTATATTGCCTTGGTAAACTACGAGTGCAACAAAAGGATTCTCTACTAAAGATTGCTTTGGTGGAGGGAGGAGATTTTATAAGGCATCATTTTTCAAGTCAACAAAAAGTTTTGCATAGGGATTAATTTTTGGTTCAATATCTTGGGCCACAACTAGATACTCCTCAGGCTAATGTTGATTTGGAAGGAATTTCCCAAGAGCATCTCTTCTTCAATGCATACAGGTATATTTCAAATATTATTGAACTTGTATAATTGAAAATGGAATTCATATAACTAAATCTATTGTAAAAAGGGAAATTCTATTCTAAAAATAGTATACAAATTAAACCCTAAACTCCTATAAACCCTTAGCTTGACACTGTCCCTGACAAAAAAATGTGAAAAATGTTGGTCTAAAAAAAGGGATAAATAACTTGGTACTACACCAGAACTCAGAGACATGAATTCTTTATTGAGCAGTTATCAGAATCCATCATAAAGGTTCATTTATCTTATCAACCCAAGGATGTTTAACTTGAAAAGGGATAGCACAGTTTGTGCACTAAGAGATTCTAAGAGGTACTTTCATCCTAAACTTGAACATATGAAATGTTGGAATGAATCTTCACAAAAGGAAATACTACTAACTACATTGCAATGCAAAGAGGTCCTACTACTTATCTTGAAATGGAAATTTCCTAGTTAAACATAAAAACCTACTCTACTTTGCCTTGGTTGTAGGAACAGTCAGATAATTACAGTTTAGTGGCTGCAGGAGAAGACAATGATCAATTGTTGAAAACAGAATAAAGATAACATGGAAAATGAAAGTGCAAAAAGTAAACATGTACAATCCACACCAAGAGGCCCCCCTTGGATGAGTTTCTTGAACTGGTAACTACAAAATTAGATTGCTAAGCTCACGCAACCATATCAGATATTGAACCAAATAAAAACTAAGCTTTATTCTTCTTCTCTTAAATATTTGATCAATACAAGAGAGATAAACATAACTTCAACTAACTTATTAAGAAGATCGAGGAGAGTTTATTTAATGAATGAAGCCTAACAATCTACCATAACAGTCGCTCCACTCTTAGTATATAGGAGGGGGATTTTTATTGAAACATAAAATCTAAGAAGAAAAGAATACTGAAATAGAGTAGAGACATATTCCGAATTTTCATTCATTACAACCTTTTCTAAATATGCTCCATCAACAAACATGGCAATTAAATGGAAGAGCAACTACCTTCTTGACTAGTCCTTGAAGTCTTTAAACAACACAAATAGCTAGTATCCACATTATAATAATATTGAGTTCTTGCTGATACCTTTTAATATCATCTCAGAAACATAGGACTCCTTTAGCTAGTTGCATTGCCAAGGTCAACATACCAAAAATATAGCACATTCATGATTACTTAAAATACAACATTTAATATCATCCAAAGAGAAGGATACATTTGTATTGCATCCATTAAACTGTTATAACATCACGATAATGAGTTTTAGGATAAAAATGTTATCTAAAACATATTGACTCAAAAAGACACTATCAAATAGTATATATATCCCGAAGGGTATTAAAATAAGTCTTAAAACATTATGAAATATTTGTAATAAAGATGCATAAAATAGGCCTCATCAAGAGGAATTGGGAATATTTTAGTTATTTCATAAATATCTTATTAATTTATTGATATCCTTAGTCAACTATCATGCTAGGGTCCATTAAAGAGTATGACAAAGTTATGACAACTGACATAACCTATTTTTGGCATCCATTTTAAAAGAATCTTCCAAGATTGGAATGAAATTTTTGGCACCAATTTTAGGTCCAATTCTTATTTATTCATGAAAATTATTCATTTTTGAGGTATTTCTTATTCTGGCATATTTTGACATTTAAGTCACAAAGTTGTGTGCCTGTGTGTTCTTCAATGGACCAAAACACATTGGAGAGAAGGATGATGGATGAAAAAGATTTGATCACAAAGGACAATCCATCCATGGGTTGTATTGGAGCTAATGATTGCAAGAGGTTTTGACAATTTCAACTTGTTTAGGTGTGGTGTGTTAGTGTTTAGTTTCATAGTTTGTATGTGTAATACTCTAAAAATGGTCACCTAAACCATGGGCCCCTAATCTCGACAACATCACCAAGGTCCTAACCAAAGGCAATTAAATCAACCTTGAGCACCTAATTAATTAATTCTTCAATCATTAATGTTACATGGAAAGTTAATCACACTATATTAATTAAATATTTATTTAATTAATTAATCATTCCAAGTAAATCATTTTAATCAATTATCCTATTTATTTAATTAAATATCCTAGCATATTTAATTAATAAATAAATTTGCCATGTTGGTATTATGGATGACTTCGTCATGTGTTGCATTGGTTTTGTCATTGATGTTAACACTTATCTTTATGGAGGTTTACATTATGTTCACTGGTATGGTTAGTGACTTATGCACAGTCACTGGTATATGTTCATCAACAGGTTATATTGTTCACCGACAGCAATGATGACTTGTTATCATCTGGAGATCATTTGGTTATGTCGAAGACATGGATTGGAAGTTTGGATTTGGTGTTTTGCTTATTGGTCTAATCGGGTTGACAAATTTGCCTTTATCGATAAAATAGGTCTAGGTTATGGACCGGTGCATGTTATCTATTCCAAATCAACATGAGACATTATGGAGATTGTTTATTGATTGGTTAATGTGGTAAATGTATTGAGTCAACATATTGTATCACATCAAGACTTAATTGTAATTGATTTTAATTGTAATATCTTTAGTGAGCCGACCTGTACATTTGGTCTTAGATTTTGTATATATGATTGTAAGATCCTATTAAAGATCATCATGATGTGTGTGTTCAAATATTGAAGAGAGAAATTAAGCAGATCTTTGTGCGAATCACGCAGACATTATTTGAAGGTTGAAGGAAGGTTATGAAGGTGTTTGACACTCATGTTCAAAGCTTAAACCAATATTGAATCCAGCATTAGAGATGCTATTTTGAGAAGTACATTATCATTGGATTTAACTATCCAATCATGTAGTCAATGTGACTCCTATTTTTTGATTGAGCAGTGAGATCTACGCGGTTGGCCTTTTTGCATGTGCAGACCCCATTTGTATACACATACTATCTACAGTAGTATCATCTGATTGTGGGTAAGGTTTCCCACCATGGTTTTTCCCTTACTGGGTTTCCATGTCAAAATCTCTGTGTTATGTGTTGTGGATGTTGTTTCTCTTTGTGTTTCATGAATTAAGATTCACTAGTACTGCTATAACTGTTAAACTATTTTACCGACATTTAAGTTTGGTTTACCATCACTAAGATTAAGTTGGAATAACTTACATTTGGTTTATAATTTAATGACAACTGGTTGACAACTGATTCACCTCCCCCCCTCTCAGTTGTCCTTCTCGAGACCTAACAAAAAGGAATTAATTTACAAAAAGAGATTAATCACAACAAAGAGGAATTAATTTACAAAAAGAGATTTATCATAAAAAGAGGAATTAATCTGCAAAAGGAAGAGGTAAATTAAAAACAAGAGAAAAGAATTAAATTGAGAGAAGAAATCAAACTTAAGATATTTATTTTTCTAAAATTGAGATAACTTGAGAAATTAGAAAACAATTAAATTGGATTAATCATTTTCTCTAAAATTAAAACTCAAAGATTTTCTTGAGGAAAGAGGTTTAGTTATATTGAAAAGGCTTTTTCAAAATAAAAATATTGAGCAAATTAAAGAAAAGTGTATGGAATAACCTATTTTTATCTCAAGTGCATGGAATCAACTAAATTTTATCTCCAATGCAGACTCAGACTTATAATCTGAAGGCATTCAATCAAGCTATAATTGGAATCTATCTCAAGATTAACTTAATATGATCTCTCAATTATTTCAATTAACTTGGATTGTGCTTTTTCTTGAGGAATCTCAACTGCTCATTGTTAATCGATCTTGACCATTGGTCTCTCTTTTGAGTCTCTATAAATTCAGCCTTCATCTCTCATTCAAGACACCCTAGAGATTTATTGTTATTATGCAGTTTTTTCTCTAGAGTCATTGATAATATTGTGCTTTGAGATTATTCCATCTTAGTTTAACTTTTTACATATTTAGTTTAATCATGATTGCTTGAATTCATCTAGCTTAATATTCATTCATCTAGCTCAATACTCATTCATCTAGCTTAATCTTTCATACATTTAGCTTAATCTTGTGCTCATATAGATTAAATCTTTCATCTTGGTGTAGTCTAGTCATTGGTATTGCTTAGACAAATTTGAGAGCAGTTCTATACTTGCATCTTATAGAAGGAAATAGGTCGATTTGTTATGGTTTTTTATATTCATGATTATATCTCTATAATCATGCATGCAAGGAATTAATTGAAGTGTTGTGTCTTATAGCTTACAAACCTTATCCACTTTTCACACACACATTTTTGGTGCCCACCGTGGGGCTCAAAATTCAATCTTTCGACCTCAAAATCATTTTTTCTATTTTTTTCCAGGTCTCATCCATACAGTCTCTGTAAAGGCCGTACGAGTTTATGGAACATATATGATGAGTTTTGAGATTTGTCATTTGACTCTGTGGGAGTAATTGTATGAGTAACTGCTTTTGTCATTTACTTCTGAGTTTACTCGTATGGTCAGGTGAGAATTATCGTCTGAAATTTAATAGACTATTGTATGAGTAATAAATATCCTCATCAGACTTTTGTCTAGAGAAAGCTAAACAGTCATGCGAGTATAAGCAGCAACGCATATGAAGAACTATTTTTGTCATTTGGGAACTGCTAAATTGTCGTCTGGGTCTGAAAACTCTGTCATACGAATTCTTGATTTTGTCAGTCCAGAAACTTGTCTATTTACACACTTTTTCAAAACTGTTATACTTGTCTAATTCGTCTACAACGAGTGTAAATCTGGTCATCATAATTCTGAGCATAAACAATCTTGATAGTGTACCCCTGCCAGTGTGTTGCATGACTTTGTTGGTTATCTCCTAGCTAGTTCAAACCAATTGCTTATCAAACTTATCAAATTTCTTATCAATCGCTTATCAAACTTAATCAACATAGGTTGCTTAGATTACATCTTATATAGGATAGATCATTCATGAAACCAGACTAGGTCTTAGTCACCTTTCTCAATCACTACATTAAATGTGTAACTAGCCCTGATTTAATCTTGACTTCTGCATCACATCTAGCTCTCGGTCCCTTCAGTTGTAAATGCCTATTCAAACCAGAAGCTCTTCTAAAAATTCTGACAAAAGTAAGAAGCCCATGGCTACCTTGGCCCAACAAATTCAAGATCTCAAGAGAGAAATATATGACATTCCAAGCCCAACAAAAAGATTCAATGACCCCTCTTGAGATAACATTTCATGATATTAAGAACACTATACTTCAAGAAATGCTAAAATAATTACATAAGGTGGAATAGAAAGTAATTGAAAATCAAAAGCCAAAACTCATACAAGATCACAAGACACCTTCACCAAGATAAAAAGATGTCTATCCCCTAGATAGACAGTTTACACCTTTCGAGCAATCTATCAAGTCAACTTTGGAAGAGCTTCTTATGCACCATCTTATCATATTGCCTAAAAAGACTACATGGGGATGTAAAATTTTTGAGTAATTACTATGCATACCATAGGCATAAAAAACATAAGACTTCAATGTCCTTAAAATTAAAACATAAAATTCAAGAGCTCCTTGATGATGGTGTTATTGAAATCAAAGATCCTAAAAATTCACCTAAGGAGAAACCATATGTCATTTCCAAGCATGATCAAAATTATGAACCTGTGTCTAGCAATGGCCCACATGTCGCCTCCATCTCTTCCATCATGAGTCCATCTCCTAAGGCTTCTCAACAAAAATCCCTACCATATCCCTCAAATAATGAACCTAATGATGAAACTTTTCATGTTGACCCTCAAGGGCTATCTCAAAGGCCATCCCATCCAATGGTTGACCAAGATCCTACCTCCCTAGAATCCCATGAGGATGCCATTATACCTTTTCATTTCTTGAAAGCTAATCCCCTTCCATCTCAAGAGAAAATTATCCTTCCTAAGCAAGATCATGATGCCTCTTCCACCTTTTCAAATGATCCTATTCAAAATGAAGAGTCAAACACCCTTCCTACTCTATCCAATGGTCCTCTTACATGTCAAGATCAAAGCATACCTTCATCTCCTTGTCATAATCCTCCATGTTTTCCTCAAGGATCCGTCATGCCTACAAAGCCCTCTCATGATCCTACAAGTCAAAAAATTTATAAACACAAAGGGGTAGACCTTCACAAGAAAGAACCCCACCATGTTAAAGAAACTATTAAGAGTCATGGCCTCAATGACATTCCTCAAAATGTTGGTATCCCTATTAAACCAAAATCCAAGTACATGCCTTCTCCTTCATCTCTTCCATTCATTTTAGGACCCTACATTCCTCCATCCCTTGTGCAAGATCAAAAAAGGCGTACATCTTTGCGTACCTTCCATCCATCTAGAAGGACACAAAGGCTCACTGAGAAAAAGAAAGTAAAATCAAAATCTATATGGGTTCCTAAGGTACTTGTAGAAGAAATATGTTCCAAGAAACTATAAAAGCATGAAAAATCAAAAACCATGTGGATCCCTAAGCGTCTCCTTGAAGCACAACAATCTAAAGAAAAATCCAAATCAATAGCCAAAATTGTTGTTCCTCCATCCAAACCTTCCAAATCTATTTCTCCATCACCTCTTTAATCCGTTTTGGATCCTTATGTCCCAAAATCCCTTGTTGTTCCTCCATACAAATCTCAAAATCTGAGATCCACTTTTCCTCCATCAATCCACCATCCCTCAAGATGTGTGCTAATGGTGATCCCGCAAATGTTTCCATTCACTCATGCACCAAAATTTCAATATCTGATCCATTATCCAACATCTCCTTTTCATCCTTCCATACCCCTTATCCAATCCTTTGCATAAGACTTTACCCTAGTTTCATTGCAAAATCCAAAAAACTAAGGAAATCAACATTGGAGATGTTGAACATGTATACTTAGTTGAGTCCTTTTATCCCATGGGAAAAGACATCTTTATCCGACTCTTCAAGCAGAGATAAATGAACTACCTACACAAAACTTTCTGACCCTATGAATAACATGCACCTTAAATGATATTATATCTAAGGGTTGGTCTAGTTTAGCATTTGCTTTCTACACTGCATATTGTAATACCCTAAAAATGGTCACCTAAACCATGGGCCCCTAATCTTGACAACATCACCAAGGTCCTAACCAAAGGCAATTGAATCAACCTTGAGCACCTAATTAATTAATTCTTCAATCATTAATGTTACATGGCAAGTTAATCACTCTATGTTAATTAAATATTTATTTAATTAATTAAATCATTCCAAGTAAATCATTTTAATCAATTATCATATTATTTAATTAAATATCCTAGCATATTTAATTGATAAATAAATTTTCCATTTAAATTACAAAAAAAAAGGAATTAATTTAAAGAAAAAGAGGAATTAATTTACAAAAAGAGATTTATCACAAAAAGAGGAATTAATCTGCAAAAGAAAGAGTTAAATTGAAAACAAAAGAAAAGAATTAAGTTGAGAGAAGAAATCAAACTTACGATATCTTTTTTTCTAAAATTGAGATAACTTGAAAAATCAGAAAAGCAATTAAATTTAATTAATCATTTTTCTCTAAAATTAAAACTCAAAGCTTTTGAGGAAAGAGGTTTAGTTGCATTGAAAAGGCTTTTTATAAATAAAAAATCTTGAGCAAATTAAAGGAAAGTGCATGGAATCACCTATTTTTATCTCAAGTGCATGGAATCAACTAAATTT